>NC_034175.2:49613895-49658895 GCF_002021735.2 Oncorhynchus kisutch | reverse complement strand
AAGGTTCTATAAAGAACCATGATCCTAATGCTCTATAAAGAACCATGCTCCTAATGCTCTACAAAGAACCATGCTCCTAATGCTCTACAAAGAACCATGCTCCTAATGCTCTATAAAGAACCATGCTCCTAATGCTCTATAAAGAACCATGCTCCTAATGCTCTATAAAGAACCATGATCCTAAGGCTCTATAAAGAACCATGCTCCTAATGCTCTATAAAGAACCATGCTCCTAATGCTCTATAAAGAACCATGCTCCTAATGCTCTATAAAGAACCATGCTCCTAATGCTCTATAAAGAACCATGCTCCTAATGCTCTATAAAGAACCATGCTCCTAATGCTCTATAAAGAACCATGCTCCTAATGCTCTATAAAGAACCATGCTCCTAAGGTTCTATAAAGAACCATGCTCCTAAGTTCTATAAAGAACCATGCTCCTAAGGTTCTATAAAGAACCATTATAAAAGGTTTCTATATAGTACCAAAACAGGATTCCGCTATGGTTACAACCCTTGTTGGGGCTATATCAAATCCAAGTTATTTGTCACTTGTGCCGAATACAACAGGTGTTACCATGAAATGCTAACTGTACCAACAATGCAGTTTCAGAAATAGTGTCGAGAAAATATTTACTAAATTAACTGAATAAAAAGTAAAACAAATAACGAGGCTATATACAGGGGGTATCGGTACTCAGTCAATGTACAGGGGTACAGGTTAGTCCAGGTCATTTGTACATGTAGGTAGGGGTAAAGTGACTATGCATAGATAATAAACAGCATGTAGCAGCAGTGTAAAAACATTTTATGGTTCTTTATAGAACCGCTAGTTTAATAGCCGTATTATATTGTTAAAATTCCATCAGTTTTATTATTGTGTTTATTAACAAGTTAAATCAGGTGTCCTACTGCTGGAACAGCTAGAGCTCCCTGAGGAGAGAATTCAGAACTACTGTCATAGTCAACTGTTCTCACAAGACACAGTCACATGACATGTAACAGCATAACACTCATAACTGGAAAGGCACTCACGGTTGCACAAAAAGAGCTGCGAGCAAATCACGCCCCAAAATATTCTAATGAGTTGCCACCACTACATTTGAATTATCACTAAAAGAGGAAACTATTTTTATTAAATGCAAAGAACCGTTGAAGGGCTCAAAAGTTTTTTTTCTTCCATAGGGTCAGTATGGTTCCACATAGAATGGGGCTCCTTTTTTGAGTGTAGTGTAGTGTAGTGTGTGTGTGTGTGTGCGTGTGCATGTGTGTGTGTCGTTGTTGTTTTCCTCTGACTGTAGTGGTCCTCTCTTTCACCGCCACAAAGAGCAGACGAGCTGCCAAATTACAGCCTAATCAAAATATATGTCCATGTTAAGGAGCCCTAGCAATTACCCTGCTAAGTATAGTAAGGCCTCTCCTCTCCTCTGCTATCCTCCAGCGGGGCTGAGCCTTTTGACGACCAGGCCAGCATGTTAAATGATGTGTCCGGTGGGAGCTGGTGTGAGAGGGTGCGTGAGAGTTGTAGCATTCACCCTGCCCTCCCTCTGCCCACCATTAGAGTGCCACCAATACCCATAGAACGTTCTCCACACATCCACCTACCCAGGAGGAGAGGAGAGATAGAAAAAGTTTGTGTGTGCATGGGTGAGAGAGAGAGGGGTTGAATAATGATGGGGTACACAATTAAAGGACTGTGGAGGCCATACACTCCAGTGCCCCCTTTCTCTCTTTCGTTCTCCCTACCCACGCCACCCGTGCTTCCCTCGCCTCTCAATCACCACACCCCATGGACAATACAATGACCAGTGGCCCCTAACTGTCTGGGCTCCTCTGGGCTAGCCTGTGCTGGGCTGGAGCCTGAAGGCCGGGTTAGAGCCTCGGATGCGGGAGTCGGGTGGGGCTGCGGTCAGGGGCCGGAACCATGGGCTGTAAAGGCTGACCCAGAAAGGCGCCTCTGGTCCTCCAGTCTGGACCAGCGTGGGGCTCCACATCCCACGGCTCATAAACACTGGACACCAGGCCCATAATGGACACGATGGAGAGGGAGGGAAGGAGTAAGGGAGAGAGGGAGAGAATAAGAGAAAGGACAGAGAGAGAGAAAGAGAAAATGTGAAAAGGGGAGAGAGAAATTAGAAAGAGAAAAGGAGAAAGAAAGAGGGAGAAAAAAAGGAGAGGAGAGAGAAAGGAGAAAGAGAGAGAGTGTGAGAGAAAGACGGGCTGAAGCTTGGGCTAACCACAGGGCTGCTTGGCATCTGTTCACACCCTGCCAGAAATGGGCTGAAGTAAACCATCACCATTACACACACACGCACACACACACACGCACACACACACATACATACACACACACACACACACACACACACACACACACACACACACACACACACACACACACACACACACACACACACACACACACACACACACACACACACACACACACAGACCATCTATTCATTGCCTACATGCTATTACTCATCTGTACCTCTCTGCAGGGCTGTGCACAGAGCTTTGGGGGCCAGGTGCTCAAAAAAAAGGGGGACTTTCAAAAATCATAACTCGAAATTCATAGCATACCAACTGGATCTGTAGCCAAAATGTCAACATGTACAGGCCTATTTATTTTCTGCAACAACACACTCTCTCATGATACATTGTAAGCAAGCAAGTGCTAGTGACTCCTAGGCCTTTTAACTTGAGATGACTACAGACAATTGACTTCAGGAAAATATGGGTTTGACTAGATGGTATACAGTTTATGTCAGAACACAGAAGTTGAGGAGAGGTTAGAAGGTTAGAAGAAGTTGGTTAATGATAGGAAAAGAGTTAGCAACGAAAATATAAATTTTGATGTCAATTTGACATAAACTGTAATCCTTCTAGCCATGACTGGAAAAGAGTGGCCATCAGATTAGCGAATGATGATGTACATGTGCTAGCTAGCTAGTTAGCTATGCTGTCAAAAACAAACTAGTTTATACTTGATTTTAGTTTGTTCTGCTGCTGACATCTGCCTCTTACTTACAGTTGAATTGCCTCACTCTCTGTCCCTAACAATGAGACAAACATGACATACAACTCAAAAGTAGCCAACTAGCCAACCAGTATTCAAACTTTACCCCCGGCACCCGTAGCCAGACTGCATGCAGCAGTCAGACGAGTCTGGGGAGGGGGAATTTTCAGAGATTCAAGACCTTATGTTTTTAGCTAGTTTGATGTGCAATTCGCTACATGTCTAATTAAAACATTGAAAAGAGACTCCAAATGAAATGTAAAAGTAATTAATAAAAAAATTATTTATCCACGAGCTGCGAGGGCACTTTTTCATAGGAGGGCAAAAGGGCAGGTGCTCGGGCACTGTCTTTTTAAATGTACCTTTATTTAACTAGGCAAGTCCGTTAAGAACAAATTCTTATTTTCAATTAGGGCCTAGGAACAGTGGGTTAACTGCCTTGTTCAGGGGCAGAACGACCCTGGTTGAGCCATATCTGTGCATGTGCTTGCCTCTCTGTATTTATTTATCCTCTCTTTCTCTCTCTCTCCATCTATATGTCACATTACCTTTACGGTGCATTCAGAAAGTATTCAGACCCCTTGACTTTTTCCACATTTCATTATGTTATACACTTATTCTAAAATTAATTAAATAATTGTCCCCCTCATTAATCTACACACAATGCTCCATAATGACAAAGCAACAACAACAAAAAACTATCACAAGTAGACATAAGTGTTCAGACCCTTTACTCAGTACTTTGCTGAAGCACCTTTGGCAGTGATTTCAGCCTCAAGTCTTCCTGGGTATGACGCTACAAGCTTGGCACACACTCTATTTGGGGAGTTTCTCCCATTTTTCTCTGCAGATCCTCTCAAGCTCTGTCAGGTTGGATGGGGAGCGTCCCTGCACAGATATTTTCTCTCCAGAGATGTTCGATTGGGTTCAAGTCTGGCCTATGGCTGGGCCACTCAAGGACATTCAGAGACTTGTCCTGAAGCCACTCCTGTGTTGTCTTGGCAGTGTGCTTAAGGTCGTTGTCCTGTTTGACCGTGAACCTTCGTCCCAGTCTGAGGTCCTGAGCGCTCTAGAGCAGATTTTCATCAAGGATCTCTCTGCACTTTGCTCCGTTCATCTTTCCCTCGATCCTGACTAGTCTCTCAGTCAGACTCAGTCCCAGAGTCTTGATGGTTCCAAAGTTCTTCCATTTAAGAATGAAGGAGTCCACTGGCTTCATGGGGACCTTCAATGCTGCAGACATTTTTTGGTACCCTTCCCCAGATCTGTGCCATGACACAATCCTGTCTCGGAACTCTACTGACAATTCTTTCGACCTCATGGCTTGGTTTTTGCTCTGACATGCACTGTCAGTTGTGGGACGTTTATATAGACAGGTGTGTGTCTTTCCAAATCATGTCCAATCAATTGAATTTACCTAAAGTGGACTCCAATCAATCTGTAGAAACATCTCAAGGATGATCAATGGATACAGGATGCACCTGAGCTCAATTTCGAGTCTCAATTTCGGTCTGAATACTTATGAAAATAAATTCTGTTTTACATTTTTAATAAATGTGCAAACATTTCTAAAAACCTGTTTTTGCTTGTCATTATGGGGTATTGATGAGGAAAATTGTTTATTTAATCAATTTTAGAATAAGATGGTCGGTAACAAGTGTATAACATAATGAAATGTGGCAAAAGTCAAGGGGTCTGAATGCTTTTTGAATGCACCATATACAGTGCCTTCAGAAAGTATTCACACCCCTTGACTTATTCCATATTTTGTTGTGTTACAGCCTGAATTCAAAGTTGATTACAGTTTGTCCGTCCGACCAAAATGATCAACGGGGCAAGAAGGACCTTGGTCAGGGAGGTGACCAAGAACCCAATGACCACTGACTGTATTTTCGCTCCATTCATTGTTCCCTCTATTCTTACCAGTCTCCCAGTCCTGAAAAGCATTCCCATAGCATGATGCTGCCACCACCATGCTTCACGGTAGGGATGGTGTTAGACGAGTGATGAGCTGTGCCTGGTTTTCTCCAGACATAGCATTATATAGGGTTCTTGGTCACCTCCCTGACCATGGTCGTTCTTGCCCGGTTGCTCAGTTTGGTCGAACGGCCAGCTCTAGGGAGAGTCTGGGTTGTTCCATATTTTCTCCATTTCTCAATGATGGAGACCACTGTGCTCTTGGAAACTTTCAACATTCTATACAAAAATGTATGCCCTTTCCCAGATATATGCCTCATCAGAATTCCATCTCAGAGATCTACGGACAGTTCCTTGGACTTCATGGTATAGTTTCTGCTCCGTCAACTGTGAGACCTTATATAGTGTTACGTCCATTGTTGGATTAGACCAAGGTGCAGCGTGGTAGGCGTATATCATTCCTTTATTAATGAACACCAAGAAAAAAAATACAAACGAACGTAAAGCTCTGTAGCACTAAACAGCAACAATACAAAAACAAGATCAAGATCCCACAACTAAAGGTGGGAAGAAGGGCTGCCTAAGTATGATACCCAATCAGAGACAACGATAGACGGCTGCCTCTGACCCGGCCAACAAAGAAAAAGACAAACTAGAATGCCCACCCGAATCACACCCTGACCTAACCAAATAGAGAAATAAAAAGGCTCTCTAAGGTCAGGGCATGACATATAGACAGGTGTGTTTCCTTCTAAATCATGTCCAAAGAATTGAATTGGACACAGGTGGTCTCCAATCAAGTTGCAGTGACATCCAAAGGATCATTCAAGGAAATTGGATGCACCTTAGCTCAATTTCGAGTGTCATAGCAACAAATTGTGAATACTTACAGTGGGGCAAAAAAGTATTTAGTCAGCCACCAATTGTGCAAGTTCTCCCACTTGAGAGAGGCCTGTAATGACAGACAAAATTAGAAAAAAAATCCAGAAAATCACATTGTAGGATTTTTTATGAATTTATTTGCAAATTATGGTGGAAAATAAGTATTTGGTCAATAACAAAAGTTTATCTCAATACTTTGTTATATACCCTTTGTTGGCAATGACAGAGGTCAAACGTTTTCACACACTGTTGCTGGTATTTTGGCCCATTCCTCCATGCAGATCTCCTCTAGAGCAGTGATGTTTTGGGGCTGTTGCTGGGCAACACGGACTTTCAACTCCCTCCAAAGATTTTCAATGGGGTTGAGATCTGGAGACTGGCTAGGCCACTCCAGGACCTTGAAATGCTTCTTACGAAAGCACTCCTTCGTTGCCCGGGTGGTGTGTTTAGGATCATTGTCATGCTGAAAGACCCAGCCACGTTTCATCTTCAATGCCCTTGCTGATGGAAGGAGGTTTTCACTCAAAATCTCACGATACATGGCCCCATTCATTCTTTCCTTTACACGGATCAGTCGTCATGGTCCCTTTGCAGAAAAACAGCCCAAAAGCATGATGTTTCCACCCCCATGCTTCACAGTAGGTATGGTGTTCTTTGGATGTAACTCAGCATTCTTTGTCCTCCAAACACGACGAGTTGAGTTTTTACCAAAAAGTTATATTTTGGTTTCATCTGACCATATGACATTCTCCCAATCTTCTTCTGGATCATCCAAATGCTCTCTAGCAAACTTCAGACGGGCCTGGACATGTACTGGCTTAAGCAGGGGGACACGTCTGGCACTGCAGGATTTGAGTCCCTGGCGGCGTTGTGTGCTACTGATGGTAGGCTTTGTTACTTTGGTCCCAGCTCTCTGCAGGTCATTCACTAGGTCCCCCCGTGTGGTTCTGGGATTTTTGCTCACCGTTCTTCTGATCATTTTGACCCCACGGGGTGTGATCTTGCGTGGAGCCCCAGATCGAGGGAGATTATCAGTGGTCTTTGTATGTCTTCCATTTCCTAATAATTGCTCCCACAGTTGATTTCTTCAAACCAAGCTGCTTACCTATTGCAGATTCAATCTTCCCATCCTGGTGCAGGTCTACAATTTTGTTTCTGGTGTCCTTTGACAGCTCTTTGGTCTTGGCCATAGTGGAGTTTGGAGTGTGACTGTTTGAGGTTGTGGACAGGTGTCTTTTATACTGATAACAAGTTCAAACAGGTGCTATTAATACAGGTGGTAACGAGTGGAGGACAGAGGAGCCTCTTAAAGAAGAAGTTACATGTCTGTGAGAGCCAGAAATCTTGCTTGTTTGTAGGTGACCAAATACTTATTTTCCACCATAATTTGCAAATAAATTCATAAAAAATCCTACAATGTAATTTTCTGGATTTTTTTCCTCATTTTGTCTGTCATAGTTGAAGTGTACCTATGATGAAAATTACAGGCCTCTCTCATCTTTTTAAGTGGGAGAACTTGCACAATTGGTGTCTGACTAAATACTTTTTTGCCCCACTGTATGTAAATTAGATATCTCTGTATTTGATTTTCAAAACATTTGCAGAGTATTGTGTGTAGATTGGATTTTCAGGCTGTAACACATGTGAAGTAAGTCAAGGGGTATCAATACTTTCTGAAGGCACAGTACATTACCTACAGTATGCAGAAATAGTATGAGCCATTAGTGTGATAGTAAAGACATATTCTCTTAATTTGATCATTATTTTGTCATAGAGAATTTTCTTGCGCTGCAGGAAATGCAAACGTGTCGTGTATTCAAGACTTCAGACTTGATTTGCCCTAATGAAAAATGTCTCAACCCCTATAAAAATATCCATTCATTAGAATCTACAAAATAATTCACATTTCCTGCTGCTGCAGTATTTATTTTCCTGCTGTGAGAAACTGGTCAAATTAAGAGAGCACATCTGTATATCACTATGATGTATTACTTGCATGGTGGTATCCTATCATACCGGTTATGACCATGGACAAGGTATGTAGTAATAGGAATACTGATCATGTCTAGGGATATTGGTACAACAGAGAGAATGCTCTGCCTTCTTGGCAAGAACCTGTCAATCAGAGTCTTGTGAATAATTGGTGGAGATCACAAGAATGTGTGTGTGTGTGTGTGTGTGTGTGTGTGTGTGTGTGTGTGTGTGTGTGAGTGTGTGTGTGTGTGTGTGTGTGTGTGTGTGTGTGTGTGTGTGTGTGTGTGTGTGTGTGTGTGTGTGTGTGTGTGTGTGTGTGTGTGTGTGTGTGCACGCACGACACCCTCATAAATACAGACTCTGATCCATTAAGATAAGACTTTATTGGAGGAAGAGGAGGAGAAACTGTGTGAGGAAGTAGAGACAAGCCATTAATTGTGTAGCCAACAGCTACTTGTCATCTAAATATCCAGTATTGTCTATTTGCAGGTCTGTTTATCTCTCATTAATCTGTCACTCACATTCAATGAATAAACCCAGCCCTCATATAGAGAGATGGACATTTGCAATGTTTAATCCTTTTTTAAAACATTTTGAATTAATATAAATTAGTTAATAGTGATTCATTAATTATTTTTGAGTTGCCACTTTTGATCAAAAGGAATGTGATCAAATTGCTTGTCATTAATTTATGTTGATCTGATGCAACTTATTTACTCCCTTAAATCTCCTGTCTATGAAATATGCATTTGGGCATGAACTATACTAATGGACTAACTCAATAACTAACTAATGCTCCAAACTGCTCATCCATTCCCTTTGAAAATCTGTCCGGTCAATCAAATTGACAAGACCTGTTTGCAAACATCAGACAGACACTCATTTAGTACTAATAGATACCTGCAATATTCACAACTCATGTATTCATACTGTAATAACCAGAGATTAGTAAATGTCTGGAGTTGAACTCTCAGTAAGACCCAATTCTGATCAAATGCTGAGTGAGGACACTTCATATTTCTTTACCACTATACTTTTGATGAAATGGTCTCAGGACACCTTTTTTCTTCAGGCAAAACCATTCGCTCTGTAGTTTCCCTTTGACCGTACCCTCATCAATACCACTCAAAGCATTATTGTCTGTAAGATGTTAGTGTGCATTGAATGAGTCTCTGTGTGTGTATGTGTGTGTACTGCACAGTTATAATTCTGGCACTATTTCAAAAAATGTATTCTAGTCTTAGTCATTTTGACAAAAATATGAGTATAAAGTCTTACATGCTGACGAGACCGGGCACTTGCGTGCGTCCGTGTGCACCTTCGCTCGGATGTTGATTTTGTATATCTACACCAGACGCATTCAGGACACGCAGGTTGAAATATCAAAACAAACTCTGAACCAACTATATTAATTTGGGGACAGGTCGAAGACCATTAAACATTCATGTAAATTTAGCTAGCTAGCTTGTTGTTGCTAGCTAATTTATTCTGGGAAATATAAACATTGGGTTGTTATTTTACCTGAAATGCACAAGGTCCTCTACGACGACAATTAATTCACAGATAAAAGGGTAAATCGAATGATTTTCTAGGATTCTCTCATCCGTGGACTTTATATGGTGGTTGGCAACCAACTTTAAGGTGCGTTACCATCACCAACTGGACTGGAGTATGGACTTCAGTTCATCTTTCAATCACCCACGTGGGTACATGCTCCTAAAAACCAATGAGGAGATGGGAGAGGCGGGTATTGAAGCGCGTCAAGGGTCATAAATAGAGCCAAGTTCTATTTTAGAGCCTGGCTACGCAGATGCTCGTTGATGCTCACGAGCGGTTTGGATGTAATGATTCAATAACATGTATGTGTAAATGTGTGGTCAGCATGTTAGTCACATTTTTTTGTCATTTAATAATGATTTAGTCTAGTTATTGTCAAAATGATGAAGTCTGAGTCACTGGGTCCACATTAAATCAAAGTAAAGTTATTTACCCAGTCAGATATAGCATAATGGCAAGAGGAATTTAGTCAATCAATTATTTGATATCCCTTTTCTTTTCTTTCTGTGCCACCAAATGTTTGCATATACTGTAGGTACTGGTAATGTTACCAGGGCCACGTTCAGTTGAAAAACGTTCTTGAACATTGCAGATAGAAATGTCATGAATACAGCCAACGTTATTCTTTATTCAACATGTCAGAGAGGCATGTTTGTTCTACATAGGGCTGTTACGGTGACCGTATTACCGCCACACCGGCGGTCGGCAGGATGGCAGGATGGCAGTCAAATTCCAGGTGAACATTTAGTCGTGATAATTAGGCATTTTCAAGCTCTGATGCTGCTGACGATCATTAGTAGCCTACCAAACTTGCTAAATACATGGTACTCAGCACTCTGTTGTCTCTCTAATCACTCTGACGTCAATACAAATGTAATCGAAAATCTAATCAAACTAAATATACTAAAATCTAAATCATGAGAGCCCATGAGTTCATGTTGTGCAACATTTCTATAGGCTGAGAAAACAGAGTGATGGCCTCTATTAAAACGAGGAGGATCCTATCAGCTTTCTATAGGCTATATTTATTAAGCACACTGCTTCTCTTTACAACAGGAGTATAGCCTACCTGGCTGGCATGAAATTGAACCACTGGAAAAGCGTCCTCCATTCGCTATTTAAGTGCATAGATGACATGTATTTTATCCCGCTGCCCCTGTTTCGAGACAGGTGCATGATAATGGTCTATTCTAAAAAATATTTAAAAAATCACACATACTGTATGTTATTTAGTATATGTAAAGACAAGATTAAATCCAGAATAGTGTGATGGGTGACAATATTAGCCTATCACTTCTGAATTATATCACTTTTGAATGATGCTCAGCTTAAGGCAATAAAACATTTTTGTACTTTTTCAAATTATAGTCACACACCTCATGTAGCCTAGCCCAAAGGCCTACAGGTTTTAATAAGGTTAGTATCACACCTCATGTAGCCTTCATTGCTCAGAACAAGAATAGACTGACGAGTTTCAGAAGAAATTTAATTTCTGGCCATTTTGAGCCTGTAAACAAACACACAAATGCTGATTCTCCAGATACTCAACTAGTCTAAAGAATGCCAGTTTTACTGCTTCTTTAATCAAGACAACAGTTTTCAGCTGTGCTAACATCATTGCAAAAGGGTTTTCTAATGATCAATTAGCCTTTTAAAATGATAAACTTGGATTAGCTAGCACAACATGCCATTGGAACACAGGAGTGATGGTTGCTGATAATGGGCCTCTGTATGCCTATGTAGATATTCCATTAAAAATCTGCTGTTTCTAGCTAAATTAGTCATTTACAACATTAACAATGTCTACACTGTATTTCTGATCAATTTGATGTTATTTTAATGGACAAAAAAATGTACTTTCTTTCAAAAACAAGGACATTTCTAAGTGAACCCAAACTTTTGAACGGTAGTATATATACAGTGAGTGGAAAAAGTATTTGATATCCTGCTGATTTTGTACGTTTGCACACTGACAAAGAAAGGATCAGTCTATATGGTAGGTATGGTAATGGTAGGTTTATTGGTGAGAAGGTGACAACAGTTGGTGCGATTATTCGCAAATGGAAGAAACACAAAAGAACTGACAATCTCCCTCGGCCTGGGGTTCCATGCAAGATCTCACCTCGGAGAGTTGCAATGATCATGAGAACGGTGAGGAATCAGCCCAGAACTACACGGGAGGATCTTGTCAATGATCTCAAGGCAGCTGGGACCATAGTCACCAAGAAAATAATTGGTAACACACTATGCCGTGAAGGGCTGAAATCCTGCAGCGCCCGCAAGGTCCCCCTGCTCAAGAAAGCACATATACATGCCCGTCTGAAGTTTACCAATGAACATCTGATGATTCAGAGGACAACTGGGTGAAAGTGTTGTGGTCAGATGAGACCAAAATTGATCTTTTTGGCATCAACTCAACTTGCCGTGTTTGGAGGAGGAGGAATGCTGCCTTATGACCCCAAGAACACCATCCCCACCGTCAAACATGGAGCTGGAAACATTATGCTTTGGGGGTGTTTTTCTGCTAAGGGGACAGGACAACTTCACCGCATCAAAGGGACGATGGACGGGGCCATGTACCGTCAAATCTTGGGTGAGAACCTCCTTCCCTCAGCCAGGGCATTGAAAATGGGTCGTGGATGGGTATTCCAGCATGACAATGACCCAAAACACACAGCCAAGGCAACAAAGGAGTGGCTCAAGAAGAAGCACTTTAAGGTCCTGGAGTGGCCTAGCCAGTCTCCAGACCTTAATATCATAGAAAATCTGTGGAGGGAGCTGAAGGTTCGAGTTGCCAAACGTCAGCCTCGAAACCTTAATGACTTGGAGAAGATCTGCAAAGAGGAGTGGGACAAAATCCCTCCTGAGATGTGTGCAAACCTAGTGGCCAACTACAAGAAACGTCTGACCTCTGTGATTGCCAACAAGGGTTTTGCCACCAAGTACTAAGTCATGTTTTGCAGAGGGGTCAAATACTTATTTCCCTCATTAAAATGCAAATCATTTTATAACATTTTTGACATGCGTTTTTCTGGATTGTTTTGTTGTTGTTTTTTTAACTAACTTTTTTCCCTCACTGTATATATATATATATATATATATATATATATATATATATATCAGGAAATGTACATAGTGAACTCATACACATTGTAAATATGAAATTAGAATACAGTATTTCAGAACATGATCTCCTGATTGCATAGAATTAATTATCAGGCTGGGAAGAATTGACGGTCGCCATCTCCCCCCATCTGCAAGCATGACCAATGGCATAACACCTTATTGATATGTAAATTAAACCAACCAATAGGAATAAACATCAAATACATATTTCTGCAGTGGCAAGTGGAAACATAACCAACCCTGTAACATTTGCATGGAAGCTGAGTGTTAAGTGTGTGTGTATGCAGACTGTGTGTGTTTGTGTGTTTGTGTGTGTGTGTGTTTGTGAGTGAAAGTGTAACAGTTGAGACCCAACCAATTCTTAATCTCTTTAACAGACTATTAAAGTCAGGTGCATCCAACTCCCTCATCCCCCCTCATCATGGCGTGAGAAGCTGCCTCTTTATAAATCTATAACAACTAGATCCTCCATAAAACTACCCCATAAAATACTCTGTTCATCTTTACCATGACCTTTTCCTGACACTCCCCTCAAAACAATAATGCAGTAAAGCACTTTTATTTTGACAGTTGTTGTAAAATATAATGCACTGTACTAATGGTTACCATGCATTTTATTTTAATGGCAATGTGGTTTTATAGATGTAAGGCACATGAGAGTCGTCAGTAGCAGGAGGTGAGAGTTCACATCAATGGTGGTGTGGCCACTCAAGCACACACGCACGCACGCACGTGTGTGCATGTGTTGAGGATTGATGGGGTATTGAACACCAGTCCATACAGACCAGGTAGATTATAGCAGCAGAACAGAACAGACTTTTCTGGGTCTTGGGGAAAATGACCTAATAGATTCCCAGAGCCTGGTTATGATACTTAACCTGCTCTAATTAGAGAACAGGAAGAGGCCTGGCCACTGAAAATGTAATCATGAAATTAGCCTGGTAATAAATCAACATAAGCCATAATCAAGTCCATGTTATGAAGTCCATATTGGTTCATTTCAGAGCTATATCACCTATTTGGACTCCCTCGTTTAGTAATACGAAATGAGTTATATTGAGTTACCTTACACTAAACTCTTCAAATGTAATATTAGCTGTGTCATGCCACGTGATGCGATGCTCACACTAGAGGTGATGGGGGTCCATGACACCGTTTGTAAAACAAGGTTGTCATTATAAGTACAGTCTCCTTAGTTACCCACCCTACACATCACACCATCACCCCACTGTCATAAAACCCAAACACATTGACTTAGCAGCTTATTACTCACCTTCAACTTTGAGCAGCCAATAAAAAAGGGAAATTACAAGAACAGTATCAGCTGCAATATTTTTATGAGATTTCTTTTAGACTCCTCTAATAAAATCGGCGAGCTATCCCGTGTTCTCGTTAATCCATGTTACTAAAGAGAAGGAACACCATAGCGAGCTGGCTGGCCTCACACAAGAGGCAATATACTTATTCAAATGACTATATAACTTAGTCATTCATATAACCAGAGATGGCTCACAACAACAGCGAGGATCCAACTATAGAAATTGAATGGTTGTAATTCTATTCATTCTAATTCGTTTTAATTCTAACGATCAAACCCACTAAAAACAGCCAGGCGTTCGAGGTCTCTGAGCAGTCAATCTACAGGTAGCTACATTCTCCACATGGTCCAGCTACCTACAACGCCAATTTAATAAAACATTAAAACAGATCAATTTACCCTAGGAGAAATGCAAAATAGCCACCTACATTTATTTAATTCTTTATTTAACTAGGCAAGTCAGTTAAGACCAAATTCTTGTTTACAATGACAGTCTAACAGGGAACGGTGGGTTAACTGCCTTGTTCAGTGGCAGAACAACAGATTTTTACTTTGTCAGCTCTGGGATTCAATCCAGCAACCTTTCGGTTACTGGCCCAACACTCTAACCACTAGGCTACCTGCCGCCCCTGCATGACCTTATCCAGATTGTGTTAACCTAACCTAATTCATGACTTGCATAATCATTTATTACTGATATCTAATCAATATTAGATCCAATTTTCTAATGATGCAGTGAGGGTACAGTACTTCCTGAATCCATTCAAATGATGTGCTTTGTCCCTGGTATACCGAGAGTTGGACATAGCGATCTTTTGGCCCCTTGTCGAGTGGTGCCTCCCAAATGGTACCTTATTCCCCATATAGTGCACTACGTTTGACCCGGGCCCATAAGACTCTGGGCAAAGATAGTGCACTACAAAAACCAATAAGATACACCGGATAGGTGAAATGAAATGTGTTGTTTTACAGAGTCAGCCACAGTAGTACAGCACCCCTGGAGCAAATTACAGTTAAGTGCCTTGCTCAACGTCACATCGACAGATTTTTCTACCTTGACAGCTCGGGTATTCAAACCAGCAATTTTTCGGTTACTGGCCCAATGCTCTAACCGCTAGGCTACCTGCCTACATAGGGCATAGGGTGTCATTTGGGACGCAGCCTGGGTCTATTGCTCCTGGCTCCCATGGACACATAACATTAGAAGACATGGACATACCTTAGCCCCTGGTAGCTCCTGGTGTTGTGTAAGACCTTAACCTAGGTACAGGGTGGATGACAACGGCGGCTTGTGGCAGAGCCAGCCAGGATTACTGGACTGTCTCAATTATGACCATTAGGAGAGTAGGGGATGGGGCAGGTTGTCATTTCTGGTTACATACATTTGTCCCTGCATCGATTCTACACTCCTTCTGCTCCTCTCTCTTCATCTTTTGCTTCCTTCTCTCTCTCTCTCTCTCTCTCTTTCTATCTCCATCTCTGTTTACTTCCTTCGCTCTCTCTCTCTTTCTGTCTCCATCTCTGTTTACTTCCTTCTCTCTCTCTCTCTCTTTCTGTCTCCATCTCTGTTTACTTCCTTCTCTCTCTCTCTCTCTCTCTTTCTGTCTCCATCTCTGTTTACTTCCTTCTCTCTCTCTCTCTCTCTCTCTCTCTCTCTCTCTCTCTCTCTCTCTCTCTCTCTCTCTCTCTTTCTGTCTCCATCTCTGTTTACTTCCTTCTCTCTCTCTCTCTCTCTCTCTCTCTCTCTCTCTCTCTCTCTCTCTCTCTCTCTCTCTCTCTCTCTTTCTGTCTCCATCTCTGTTTACTTCTTTCTCTCTCCCTCTCTTTTTCTTTCTTTCTCATTCTTTCTCTTTTTCTCCCTCTCCTTTGTTCTCCACCAGGTTCAGAAGGCTGAACTTATGTCTGACAATACCTTCCATTCATAATATCCTCCCATAGGCTATCATGGCTTTCTACACTCAATCTGAGGAAAATCTCACAGATACTTCCTAGTGTTTAAAGGATCAGAGAGTGGGAGTCATTTAAAGGACTGCTGGGGTCACCAATACAAAAATGTATGCACAGGCACTCCCGTAAGTCACTTTAGATAAATGTGTCTGCTAAAAAACATATGATATATTATATTACTTTGTGTGAGGAAACACCATGTTTCCATAGAATGCATTTCAGACACAGTACTGTATATACCCTCCTCCAGCCCAGTAAACGCTGTCTGCCTGTCTGCGTCCCGGTTCTGTGTCCCAGCTCTGGCTCTGTTCAGCCACATAATGGAATGTGTGATGAAAGCAGATGCTAGGCTAATGACAACCTGGTGACACTCAACCACATCCCTAACACACACTGCCCCTCCCCCTGCATCCCTCCCTCACTCTGTCTGTCTGCCAGTCCAGACCCCCCCCCCCCTTCTGTCTGGGGTCCCACTGTGTGTGTGTGTGTGTCTGTCTGTATGGCAGAGAAAAAAGAGAGAATGAGATGAGACAGAGATACGTATTCTAATACTAATGACCTCTCCCATCAGAAACTGAAAAAGTAATAAAACTGAAAAAGAAAAGAAAATAAAGGACAGAGACTCTTTTTCTCAACAGATTGATGCTTATTTATTCATTAAAGCATGCTGGGTTCATGTGTTCATGTGTCGATGGGGCAGTATGCCTGGTGCTGTCAGAACTAAGGGGCTGTGAGAGGACAGGCTGTAGCAGAGCTGTTGTTTGGCAGGCTGTCGCCTCTGCTCTGCGCTGATCAGCCTCTCCTCTACTCGCCCGCCGGGCCGGTCTGGGAGGAGGCTGGAACTGGAAGTGCAAATGCATGTTGCCAACACCGTGCTGTTTACGGACACACACACACACACACGCATAACACACCTCGCTCCTGATAAATAATACACGCACAAACAGACTGCGCGTGTGTGTACAGTATATGTGTGTGTATTTATTTGTGTTGTGCTTGACAATTTAATGAAATAATTTAAAAGTTGTTCGTCAGTGCCCCAGATTCCTAGAGCATTGTCTAGTTGACCTGTGGTCTCTCTCTGCTGTGTGTGCAGCCAGTCTGGAGCCATGAGGTCTGCAACCTGGGCTCAGTGGACCGTGTGGTGTGTCCTCCTGAAGCAGCAAAATAGGCCCACAACAGCACTCTTCTCATCGAAGAGAGAATCAAAGTATTTAAAGAACATTAGGAATTCACTTTGGACCCTTGGAGAGGCATTGGGATCATTCACTGGACAAAAGTACTGTTTTAAAAATGATTAGTTATCTAGTTAATGTTGATGTATTAACTAGAGGTTGATAGACATTCCTTTAGCCCTGACACACAGGCAGAGTAGCACTATACTGCACACTGTGTCAGCACTAATGCACGTGGACAACACAACACCACAGCAGCACACATGGAGTTAACCAAACCAGTGAGGGGGGAAAGCAGCAGGCAAAAAAAATACAAAAAATGCTGCCATCTCCTTTATTGTTAGGTTTAATTAAATTTTCAGCTCTAATTACAATTAAGCCACTTAGAATGTATAATATTGTTTGCATCACGGAGCAGCACAGATGCAGTCCATCAGCGCAATTAAATATTAAAGCAGCAGTGGCTGTATTAATAGCAGCGCAGCACGAAGCCCCGCTGTCTCCGGGCCAAGCCAATGAAGCCGGGACTCCCCGTATGGTCGCCTGGAGATTGCGCCACCGCGCCACTGTGCCAGAGAGCCATCCTCATCAGCACCATCGCGCCGTGGGCACCTCTGTCTGACCTATATTTCCCGTGCCTCTTTCGCCAGAAAAGCATTAGTAAATGGGGAAAAAATGCAGAACAACCCCATGAGTGTATGAATATTCTTGAACTGCAGATGAATCGTTAGTCTAATGCAAAAAAAGTGTTGTGCTGCCAAATTATTCATGATCCAAGAATGAGTGCGTTGTATGTCCAAATGATGAATCGCTTGATTCACCTCACTTTTCTCTCCTCTCCTCCTTCCCCCTCTCCTTTTTTTCATGTGTATTCTCTCATTCTGTCCTCCCCCCGCCCTCTTGGCCTGTCTTATCAAGGTGCTTCTGCATAATTTAGGAAATCAGCGCCTGCTAACACAAGTAAACAAGAGTCTGTTGGGTTGTCAGGCAATGCTGGTTTGGCCGAGTCTCAGACCACTAGTCCTTGGTCTCTCTCTAATAGGCCTATTCATACAAAGAATTCACAGAGAAACGGATTGTATCAAGTTAGCATAGTTCTAATTTATTGCAACCCCATAAGAAATAACTCAGGTATATTGAACAATGGGCTAATAAGAAATAACTCAGGTATATTGAACAATGGGCTAATAAGAAATAACTCAGGTATATTGAACAATGGGCTAATAAGAAATAACTCAGGTATATTGAACAATGGGCTAATAAGAAATAACTCAGGTATATTGAACAATGGGCTAATAAGAAATACATTATTTTGTGCTTGTTCAGCTGTAATCCTCCTCAGTCTCTCTCTCTCTCTCTGCTCCTTCTCTCTCTGCTCCTTCTCTCTCTGCTCCTTCTCTCTCTGATTCTTCTCTCTCTGCTCCTTCTCTCTCTGCTCCTTCTCTCTCTGCTCCTTCTCTCTCTGCTCCTTCTCTTTCTCGGTTGATGTGTTGTGTGATGTCCTATAAGTCGGGTTCATCCCTTGGACAGATCAAGCTGGGTATTATGGGCCTGAGAGAATGTGTGAGGCGCAGGATCCACACAGTAATAAAGTGTAGTTATACTTGCATGCCATGTTAAATATAGCTTCCATGGAATGAGCCTAAATAGAAGTCTCCTCTTGAGGTAATACATGGGTGTTGCTAACCCTACAGTGTAATCATGCTACGTTCCAGGGAAATAGTTGTGCACAGAGGCAAACAAACAAAGCAGAAAAACAAAGCATGGAAGAGGCAATACTAATCATGAGGCAAGGCTGGGCGTCTGTGGGCAGAGTGGTGATCTCGTTTGTGTGTGTGTGTGTGTGGTCAGGGAATGCAGGCAGTGTAACAGACACCACAGACCTGACCCTGAAAGGGTGATATTTATGACATAGGGATTATCCTGAGGACACTATGTGAAGTCCAAAGGTTAGGCATACTGTCTGTCTGCCTTTGAGAGCATCATTAACCCAGCCTTTAACCACTAGCTTAACAGCACAACTTAATGACACACACAGTGCCCCAATAGCCAGTGAACACTGCACACAGAAGTCATTCTAAACTCCCCAAGCCAACACAGACTCCTCCCATTTCCCAACTCCACCATCTTTGCACCAGTGTATCTCTTCATACCTCCTTCCATGTTAGTGCTCTGGATTTGTCCATCAATGACATCCTTTCATGAACTGACAACTGTTAAGCAATCTTAAGTGTGTGAGCACACACACACATATTTACCAGATGCTCTTATCCAATTAGGGTTAAGGGCACATAGGCATATTTTTGTTCACATAGTCAGCTCAGAGATTCGAACCAGCGACCTTTTGGTTATTAGCCCAACACGCTTAACCGCTAGACTACCCCCCCCCCCCCCCCACACACACACACACACACACAGAGCTGATCAGCTGCCAAACTCTAGTCTGTGGTGATTTCCAGGGCAGCTGTGAGACTCAGGCTGATCTAAAACAGTTTACACACACAATTACTATTAATGCCAGAGACACATGCGACTCCCTTATTTATTTATCTCCCACAATGCCTCTATGTGGACGTGAAGCGTGACTGATTGGCTGTAGTTGTGAGAGCTGGGAGGCAGCGTAGCGTGAGGGACACACCTGTTACAACCCCCATCCTTATCCTGCCTCCTCTCTCAAATCCATGTCCTACACACTACTGTAGGGGTGGGTGTGTATGGGGTGGGTGTGTATGGGGTAGATGTGTATGGGGTGTGTGTGGGGTGGGTGTGTGTGTGGGGGTGAGTGTGTATGGGGTGTGTGTGTGTGTGTGTTGAGGTGTGTGGGATGTACTGTTGAAAAGGCAATAGGCAGAATGTCTTGTTGATAGAAAGACACCTGTCACTGTGTTTGATAAATCTGATAAACTACTTATCTCTGATAAAAAAAATTCTTTTTTTGACTTGTGAAATCCATTCTTCCATTCTTCTTGTTGACAGTAGTGCAATAGTTTGTTGACAGTTGGTCAGTGGTGTAGGGCATGCCACACCGATCCAGAAATGACCCCCCCCCCCCCCCCCCCCCCCCCACACTAATACGACTGTTGGGACCAAAGGTCAAGTCAACCACTCTGCTGTCAACCACTCTCCCCTTCCAAACAAAAGGAAGATTTCAAGGCTTTCCTTCCTCCTCTTCTATTCTTCCATTCCCCATCCCTCTCTCCTTCTCTCCCCATCCCTCTGTCCTTCAATCTCCCTATCCTCTCTCCATCTCTCCTCATCCCTCTCTCTTTCCATTTACCCATCTATCCCTCTCTCTCTCCTTCTATTTCCCCATCCCTCTTTCTCTCTCTCCCTCTCTCCCTCCCTAGGAGACTGTACCAGATGCCAGTGTTGGGTCTGGAGCCCCAGGAGGCCCCCAGTAACATATTGGTTTATAATTAATGACATTAGTTGCTTTATCTGTTATGAAGAGCCCTGTCTTTGTCACTGGCAGCCTGGAGAGAGACAGATTGGACAGAGGGATTGTGGGGGAGGAAGGAGGGAGGGAGAGAAACAGATAGGATGGAGGGAGAGAGGAGGTGAGAGTTTGAAAAGAAAGAGATTGAGAGGATGGTATACGATAGTAACTAATGAGTAGAAGTAGTTGGTAAAGTAGTGGAAGTGACAGAACAAATGACTGTCTCAGACATGGGAAGGGGAAAAACAATCAAGAAAAAATAACATGGCCAGAAAAATGAAATGTGCAACCTTGCAATCCACATAACCATAATCAGTTAACATTGATTTCACTTAGCTGTTGTTTTTATGTACATTTCAAATGAACAAGCAACTCTGTCCTAGTCACTCCACAGTGTCAGTAGCATTAGAGTACGGTGGTGGTAGAGCACTTAGAAAGGGAGTCAGGGTTCATTCTGGACACAGTGGTTGCCAGATATGTGTTTAGTCCTCATTAGGGGAGAGGACAGTGTTTGGCCCCTGAGGGGACTTTGTGATGACAGGGAGGGAGAGAGCAGCACACGCCCATCGGTCCATCACTGAGTTACCGTCTACAGCCCCTCAGCTCTACAGTCCTCTGGGTCTCTTTAGGCAGGCTGCGTGGTTCCTGTTCCGCCCATGCCTAGACTAATACACACACACACACACACACAGAGACTTCCAGGCGGACGGATGGTTTAGACTAGGTGAGTAAATTGTTTTTTTTCACCATGGGATATTTGTCAAGCAGGCCACGCCGCCCTCTGGTCCAGTGGCTTCCGTGACGTATCACATACGCACACACACACACACACACACACACACACACACACACACACACACACACACACACACACACACACACACACACACACACACACACACACACGCACACACACACACACACACACACACACAGAGACACACACACACACAGACACACACACACACACACAAAAATGCCCTCTGGTCCAGTGGCTTCCGTACTGTAATGGATCTGATTAATGGAGGGTTATTAACAAAAGGGGGTTTGTTCTGGCCCTGTGTGTGTGTGTTGTGTGTGTGTTGTGTGTGTGTTGTGTGTGTGCGCGCGTGTCTTCTGGCCCTGCGGCTGACGGCCCGCCCGGGCGCCGTGTTCTTTACGCTGCAGCTCAATGCTGATATAATGGCCTGGGTTAGGAGCTCTGTGATTAAGCAGCATTTAACAGCAACCAAAGCCAGGCCTGGGACAACTTCAATGGGCCCTTCGTAAACGTAGGGAGTCCCCTGAGAACACACATCCATCTCTCTCTCTCTCTCTCTCTCTCTCTCTCTCTCTCTCTCTCTCTCTCTCTCCTCTCTCTCTCTCTCTCTCTCACTTTGGTAGTTGGAGAGAGGGAGGTATGGAGGGAGGGAGGGATGGACTGTAGAAGAGTGGAGAGAAGTAGAGACGGTTGCTGATGATATGATGCTGAAGGAAGTACACAGTTGTAATGATTTGAAAGATTTGTACCTCAAGTCATTTGAGATCAGGAGGTGCAAGTTAGGAGCGACGCCAAACTCCGTCGCCGAACAGACTTCTAATGACAATATGCTAAGCTAAGCGCTAACCTCATTCCACACGGTCTAGTCCTTCGCTGCCAGCTAATCCAGTTAACTTTTTTGCTAGCTTCACACTGACCCGCTAATACAATAACTTCCACCAAAGCGTCACAGCAGCCTTCTTTGGCTGTGGACTGGACAGAGATAGAGAGGACTCCACAACCCCCCCCCAACCCTACCCCCCCACCCCCACCCCCTCCTCCTCCTCCTCTCCAGACCCTCTTTCTTGGCTCCTGTGGGATGGCAGTAATAATTATTATGTAAATAAATACGCCTGCTATAATCACATTCGTGCTGCTGATCCAATTAGAGGGCTGATAGCGGCGGGATGATTGTAGCAGACTGGCGGCTGATTGGCTGATAGGTTGATAGGTAGTGCCTGCATGTCTGTCTGTCTGTGTGGGGATGTGTGTTTGTGTGTGCGTGCATGCGTGCGTTCATGTGTGTGTGTGTGTGTGTGTGTGTGTGTGTGTGTGTGTGTGTGTGTGTGTGTGTGTGTGTGTGTGTGCTGCTTCTGTCTGTGTCCAGCGGTTAATGGTTAGCCCTCAGTGCCTAGTTTTGGGCTGGGCAGTCAGCTCACCTGCCCTGGGTCTGCATGGGTCTGGGTGCTTCCATCTGTCTCAGTTATCATTACATTGCTCTGGTTCTCTGTGGATCACTTACAGCAGCTTATCATCAGTTGAAACCTGTGCCCCCTCAGTTTTAGTGTTATGTCCCTTTAAAACAAATCTGTATCTCCGCTGTGCTGTGTCAGCACAATGGACAGAGCGTGCCGCGGTGTGTGTAGGGAGACTATGGAAAGACATTGGAGTAGGTGTGCCTCCTTTGGGTTTCCATAAAGAGTGGGGAAAAACACTTCTCATCTCTGTTGTAGGCTAAGTGAATAACGTGATACGCCTCAGCCTGTAAGATTTTATTTTGATTTATAAGGGCGGGATCATGTTTAACAGTGGGGCCCTTTGAGGACGCCATGTTGGAGGCTGAACTGTCTCCTTCCTGCTCCTCTGACGTTCCTATAGGGGTGCGCTCTGCAGGAGTGTCTGCCTTATTATGGGGTGTGTGAATGTGAATTGATTATGACTAGCTCTCTCCGGAGCCTGGAGAGGAGAGGGTGTGACCCTTTCCCCGGGCTTGAAGAGAAAATGACAGCACTGCAACATGTTCCTGGGTGTGGCATAGAAGTTGTGTCACTGCTTGAGGGTCTGGAGACGACCCCAGTGTCCACTGTGCATCGCTCGGGAGACACAGCTCCCTTGCCTGCTTCAACAAAGGCCCATGTGGGGAAGTTTGTGCCCCTGTATTGCCAAAAGGGTAGTGGACATTGTTTAGGGCAAAGTGTTCATCTGCCTCGGTGCGACTGCTATGATGTTCTTTTATTTACTCTGCCAATCTACATTCACCAACTGGACATAGAGTACCATGTTGGTCAATATGTATTACGTCCCCAGGTCTCATTTGGAATGTGCCATTCTGGCTTGCTGTCCCATGTCCATTAGTTTAGGTATTATGTGTGCGTTTAAGGGGGGTGGTTTGAAATTCTGAACCGTAATGATTTTAGTTGAAAGGGAAATGACCACGGCTGACAATATTTGAGGTTACTGCTAATGTGTGAGGAACGTGTCTCGAGCATAATTTCAAATGTGGAGACCCTAATAAGGGGAGGGGTATGTGGTGAAGATACGCTATAGACACGTCTCTCTCCTCTATTGCCACTGACTCCCGCCAAGTCCTGTGCTCTATTTGTTTCCTTGTGTCAATTGTTTGTCAATGTTTATCAATGCCCCATGAAATACATATTCATCAGTGAAGTTACTGTTAATCCCAGCATTTCCCCATTAGAAGAGATCCGGCCTTCCCCGAGGTACTTCACAGTGTTCTACAGGAGCACCATCAAGAGGATACTGTCGGGCTGCATCACAGCCTGGTAAGGCAACTCCACCAGCGACACATCTCATTCACACAGAGTTGATCAGGCTGTTGATTGTGGCCTGTGGAATGTTGTCCCACTCCTCTTCAATGGCTGTGTGAAGTTGCAGGTTATTGGCGGGAACTGGAACATGCTGTCGTACACGTCGATCCAGGGCATCCACAACACGCTCAATAGGTGACATGTCTGGTGAGTATGCAGGCCATGGAAGAACTGGGATATTTTCAGTTACCAGGAACTGTGCACAGATCCTTGCAACATGGGCCGTGCATTATCATGCTGAAACATGAGATGATGGTGGCGGATGAATGGCATGACAATGGGCCTCGGGACCTTGTCACGGTTTCTCTGTGCATGGAAATTGCCATCGATAAAATGTAATGGTGTTCGTTGTCTGTAGCTTATGCCTGCCCATACCATAACCCCACCGCCACCATGGGGCACTCCATTCACAATGTTGACATCAGCAAACCGCTCGCCCACACAACGCAAAACACGTGGTCTACCGTTGTGAGGCCGGTTGGACTGCCAAATTCTCTAAAATTACATTGGAGGTGGCTTATGGTAGAGAATAAACATTCAATTTTCTGGCAACAGTTCTACTGGACATACCTGCACTCTTTTATTGTTCCCAGTACAATGCACACATTTGATATTTTTTTATACCTTTATTTAACTAGGCAAGTCAGTTAAGGATAAATTCTTATTTTCAAAGATGGCCTAGAACCAGTGGATTAACTGCCTTGTTCAGGGGTAGAGCAACATTTTTTTACCTTGTCAGCTCAGGGATTCGATCTTGCAACCTTTCGGTTACTAGCCCAACACTCTAACCTCTAGGCTACCTGCCACCTGTAATCATCTTCTTGATATGCCACACCTTTCAGGTGGATGGATTATCTTTGCAAAGGAGAAATGCTCCGAGTAAGGATGTAAACCAATTTGTACACATAGTTTGAGAGATATTTTTTTTGGTGCATATTCAACATTTCTAGGATCTTTTATTTCAACTCATGAAACATGGGACCAACACTTTACATGTTGTATATAGTACTATTTCAGATATTTAGGGGGGGAGAGCTCACAAACTGCACAACACTTGTGATAAAGAACTTCTGGTTTATTTAATTGTATTTACCAGTTTGTTTGGAGAGCATGTGTCCAGTTTCTCCGTCATGTTTAATATGGTGTGAACGCTTTCGCTTTACAGTGTATAGATATACCTGGCATGAGCACCAAGAATACAGTGTATAGATATACCTGGCATGAGCACCAAGAATACAGTGTATAGATATACCTGGCATGAGCACCAAGAATACAGTGTATAGATATACCTGGCATGAGCACCAAGAATACAGTGTATAGATATACCTGGCATGCGCACCGAGAATACAGTGTATAGATATACCTGGCATGCGCACCAAGAATACAGTGTATAGATATACCTGGCATGAGCACCAAGAATACAGTGCCTTCAGAAAGTATTCATATCCCTTGACTTAATCCATTTTGCTGAGTTACAGCCTGAATCATTTGTTTCTCACCCATCTAATCACAATACCCCATAAAGGGAAAGCATGTGTTTACAAATGTTTACAAATGTATTGAAATGTATTGAAATTGAAATGCAGAAATGTCTCAAAAATTCACACCCGAGTCGATACATGTTAGAATCACCTTTGGCAGCAATTACAGTTGTGAGTCTTTCTGGGTAAGTCTCTTAAGAGCTTTGCACACCTGGATTGTATAATATTTGCACATTATTCTTTTAATAATTATTCAAGCTCTGTCAAGTTGGTTGTTGATCATTGCTAGACAGCCATTTTAGAGTCTTGCCATAGATTTTCAAGCCAATTAGATTTTGTCCCCCAGTGTCTATTGGAAAGCAGACTGAACCAGTTTTTCCTGTAGGTATTTGCATGTGCTGAACTGTATTCCATTCCGTGCTTCTACACCTGCATTGCTTGCTGTTTGGGGTTTTAGGCTGGGTTTCTGTACAGAACTTTGAGATATCAGCTGATGTACGAAGGGCTATATAAATACATTTGATTTGATTTATTTTTACCCTAAATAGACTTCCTAGTCCTTGCCGATGACAAGCATACCCCCATGCTTGAAAATATGAAGAGTGGTACATAGTCATGTGTTGTGTTGGATTTGCCCCAAACATTACGCTTTGTATTCAGGACGTATAGATCATTTCTTTGCCACATTTTCTGTAGTTTAATTTAGTGCCTTAATGCAAGCAGGATGCATAGTTTTGGAATATTTGTATTCTGTACAAGCTTCCTTCTTTTCACTCTGTGTTGATCCAGCCTCAGTTTTCTCCTTTCACAGCCATTCAACTCTGTAACTGTTTTAAAGTCGCCATTGTCCTCATGGTGAAATCCCTGAGTGGTTTCCTGTCCGGCCACTGAGTTAATAAGGATGCCAGTATTGTTGTAGTGACTGGGTGTATTAATAACTTCACCAAGCGCAAAGATTTATTCAATAAAATAAGACCTCCCTGGTCTTTGTGGTTGAATCTGTGTTTGAAATTCACTGCTCAACTGATGAACCTTACAGATAATTGTATGTGTGGGGTAGAGAGATGAGGAAGTCATTCAAAAATCATGTTAAACACTATTATTGCACACAGAGTCCATGCAACTTAATATGTGACTTGTTAAGCAAATGTTTAGTCCTGAACTTATTTAGGCTTGCCATAACAACAGGGTTGAGTACTTATTTACCTAAGACCTTTTTTCTATATTTTTTAAACATTTTAATTAATTAATTAGTTAAAATTTCTAAAAACATAATTCCACTTTGACATTATTGGTTATAGTGTGTAGGCCAGTGACACAACATCTCTATTTAATCCATTTTAAATTCAGGCTGTAACACAACAAAATGTGGAAAAAGGTGTGTGAATCATTTCTGAATGCACTGTAGGTGTGGCCAAAATGTATTTAAGTGCCCGTTTGGGGATGTACGAGTAACGCATGGGGAGGCTGTATCTGAGCCTGGTAGACCCCAAGTGTGCTTTATTGGTTGAGACAGGTTTTGCCTGATAACAGGCTTTTTCTTTAGAATGCTGACATTTTCAGAACTTTGTATATATATTTCTAAGAATTACCGTGATCTTTGAAACACCAGCGCTTTGTAAATAAATACAACACTAATTTGCTCCTCTACCTGCCGGCCTCCTGTTGAATCTTTGTCCTAATGACTGCTAGAAGGACCCTATTTTACGCTGATACAGCACAGAGGAGATAGCCTAGAGATTTCACAACAACCTGTCACTTCAAAAGCACTCAATGATCTCGGAGTCTCTGCATTTTAACTTCATGTTTATTGTGGTGTAGCGTGATATAAGCAGAATTCAATATAATTCCAATGCAAGAACCCCCAAAAATGTTTCCCCCATGCCAATTTCAACTGCCCCCACTTTATCCTGGCGCTGGGTCTGCCTCATCCCAGGGCCATACTTCCATACCTACAGTACCATGCCACTGCCATGTGTTGGGTGAGTGGAAAGACTACTAGTGTTAATGTAACACTGTAACGTATGGGTCCCAGTACTAAATCCCTGCCTTTTACATCTCAATCAGGTCAGTCCAGTTTATTTATACATTGTCAAGGGAGGGCGGTAGGAGGGGGAGGCACTGAGATGAATGTGGCGTTTTTTCTCTATTTAGTTAGTAAAAAGCTTTTATAATGAATTTGAAAGGCGGCACGGATCCAAGCTGCTGAAATTCCCAGTGCACTGCTAAGAGATGGAGTGAGAGCCAGAAAGGAGCAAGAGACTAAATAAATAAAATGCAATAAAACACAAATGTGGAGAGAAACCCTTCCTTACCCCCCACGCACTCCCCCTCCTCAACATATATTATTTTCTTTCTGTTTTCTGTTTTCTCTCTTCCCTCTCTCCTTCTCTCCTGTTCCCCCCCCCATCCCCACCCCCACCCCCCTCTATCCCTTTCTCCTTTCCCTTCCTTACCCAGTCATTCGGTCGCACGCTATTAAACAAACAGTCTTAATATTTTGAGCTGGCTGGCAGTTTGAATTTCATCTTGTCGACGCATCTTGTTTCTCTCAAGGCTTGACTGTTTTGACATTCGCTTCGATTAAATTATAAACAAGCAGGCCTCTTGATGGCGATGGTGGAGCCACTAATTTGCCTAATTGTTTGCAGTTGTCTGGGAGGCCAGGGCCTGATCGGGCCGGCCCTGTGAGGGAAGAAGGAGCGTGTGTGTGCTTGTGTGTGTGTTGAGGGAGAAGAGGGTGTGTGTGTGTGTGTGTGTGTGTGTGTGTGTGTTGAGGGAGAGGAGGGTATGTGTGTGTGTGCATGTGTGTGTGTGTCTGTGTGTGTGTATAAGTACGTGTGTGTGTGTGTGTGTGTGTGTGTGTGTGTGTGTGTGTGTGTGTGTGTGTGTGTGTGTGTGTGTGTGTGTGTGTGTGTGTGTGTGTGTGTGTGTGTGTGTGTGTGTGTGTTGAGGGAGAGGAGGGTATGTGTGTGTGTGTGTGTGTGTGCATGTGTGTGTGTGTGTATAAGTACGTGTGTGTGTGTGTGTGTATAAGTACGTGTGTGTGTGTGTGTGTGTGGGGGGGGGGGGGGGTAATTAGAGTACTAAAGACTTCCTCTGCCTGTTTACTCACCAGAGAGGCTTCAAACATACCCATTAGACCACAAATACTGATCTGGATGCACAAGGCGCGGGTGAGGAGGCTGAGGGTGAGGAGGGTGAGGGCAGAGAGTGGGGTCAGAGGGGCTGCCCTAAAGGTATGGAAACCCAGCCATAGGGTAGAGGGACTGGGGTGAGGAGAGGTGTGAGAGGATTTTGGAGGTATGGAGTTTGGGCTATGACATCATAACAGTGGAAAATGTTTGATATGGAATCATGTAACCAAAAAGTTTTAAACAAATCAAAAAATATTTGAGATTTGAGATTCTTCAAAGTAGCCACCCTTTGCCTTGATGACAGCTTTGCACACTCTTGGCATTCTCTTAACCAGCTTCATGAGGTAGTCACCTGGAATGTATTTCAATTAACAGATGTGCCTTTGTTAAAAGATAATTTGTGGAATTTATTTCCTTCTTAATGCATTTGAGCCAATTAGTTGTGACAAGGTAGGGGTGGTATACAGAAGACAGCCCTACAGAAGATAGACCAAGTCCATATTATGGCAAGAACAGATCAAATAAGCAAAGAGGATTGACAGTCCATCATTACTTTAAGACATGAAGGTCAGTCAATTTTGAAAAATTTCAAGAACTTTTAAAGTTTCTTCAAGTGCAGTCGTAAAAACCATCAACTGTTCAGAGGAGACTCGTGAATCAGGCTTTCATGGTCGATTTGCTGCAAAGAAACCACTACTAAAGAACACCAATAATAAGAAGAGACTTGCTTGGGCCAAGAAACAGGAGCGAGACATTAGACCGGCCGGAATCTGTTCTTTGGTCTGATGAGTCCAAATTTGAAATTCTTGGTTGCAACCGCCGCAGAGTAGGTGAATGGATGATCTCCGCATGTGTGGTTCATGTGCGGTTAGAATTCAAGGCACACTTGACCAGCATGGATACCACAGCATTCTGCAGCGATATGCCATCCCACCTGGTTTGCACTTAGTGGGACTATCATTTGTTTTTCAACAGGACAATAACCCAACAAACCTCCAGGCTGTGTGAGGGCTATTTGACCAAGAATGAGAGAGATGGAGAGCTGCTTCAGATGACCTGGCCTCCACAATCACCCGACCTCAACTCAATTGAGATGGTTTGGGATCAGTTGGACTGCAGAGTGAAGGAAAAGCAGCCAACAAGTCCTCAGCATATGTGGGAACTCCTTCAAGACTGTTGGAAAAGCATTCCAGGTTGAAGCTGGTTGAGAGAATGCCAAGAGTGTGCAAAACTGTCTTCAAGGCAAAGGGTGGCTACTTTGAAGAATCTCAAATATAAAATACATTTTGATTTATTTTACACTTTTTTTGTTTACTACATGATTCCATATGTGTTATTCCATAGTTTTGATGTCTTCACTATTATTCTACATTGTAGAAAATAGTACAAATGAATAAAAACCCTTGAATGAGTAGGTGTGTCCAAACTTTTGACTGGTACTGTATATATACATATGTATACCTATATGTATATATATTGGCTCTGATTCGTTTTTCTTGTATTGTTGACTGTTAATGTTCTAACTAATCTCATACTGGAGCTCTGACTCACCATTGGTCACCAACTGAACTGGTCCACCCATTCCATTCTAAAACTATGCCCTGAGCCACTCTTTCCCTATCCATCTCTGCCCACAATGACGTTACTTTTCATTTTTATCTCTCACCTATAGCCAGTTATCCCATGTCACATACTGTACAGCTCCATACAGTCCTTAATCACAACACGTCATTCAGACCTATGATGTAATCTGGCCCTTCACCTTACTTTTCCACTTCTAGTAGATGAGTGGAACTTGGAGACTTGGCTTCTAGAACATTCCACAATGTGACATACTGTATTAACAGTGAGACACAAAAGGTCTTCTTATAAAGTATGGGACATTATCATAATTATATTCAGACTTCACCATATTCATAAAGCAGAGTTCTCTGTAAATTCTGTCAGTGTGCCAGTGTCTGCCAGTTATGTGTCCTATAACGTCCCCCCCCCCTTCCATCTCTCCAGTGATACAGCCTGCCCTTGACCATTGCCCAACCAAAACATGCTCTTGAAGTATGTGAAATATTTTCATATTGAGACTTGTCGTAGAGTGTGCCAGTCTGTGTGGCAGTTATGTGCCATTGCCAACTGCCCAGCGCGGTGGGGGGGCAGAGGCTGTTACTGTTAGTGTGCACCGTCTCACCAAAGATGGGCCACCAGCCCACTGATGTGCTAGATGTGTGTGTGTGGATGAAAGAGTCTGTGAATGCTATCAGTGGACGTGAGTGTGCGTGTGCGTATTTGTGAATGATATCTGCTCCTCCATCTGCAGACGGCCACTGCTACCAGGGAGACAGAGACTCAATGATATCTCCGCAGCCATCAGCCAATCAGAAGGGGGTAGAGAGAGGAGGGGGTGGGGGGTAGGGGGGTCACTCTGCACGCGCTCAGTGAGGTCTAATTGGGCGTGACAGACAGGATGGGAGGTATTGTGCTGGTACACAGGTGAGCTAATACACACCCTCCCACGCAGTGCTGGGATAGAGCACGTACACACGGTGTGACAAACACATACACGTCCCTGTAAAATGGTTCTCACACACACAGTAATATATTTAGAATATATACCAGACAAATCCTATCAATACATTTCAATAACAATGTCAAATCTCTGTTATGAAGATCATTACATTTGTATTACTTCCTCAGTTTATGAACTAGACAGCATAACCCTAACCTTTACCCTGAAGTCTTGCTATTCTTTATTCCTCTCCTCAAACCCCCTGATCCCCAGAGTCACCTTGGCTACAGTAGAGAGTTCATAATGTCACTGTTTGTCCTAATGACACACAGACTGGTAATGACTGACACACAGACTGGAAAGGTCACATGCTATTTAAACAGCAGAGTTCCCTGGAAGTTGACCCTGAAGGGTCACTCATTAATCTGGACACTACATCTCTATTCCTCTTATATCCTCTCCTCTTATATCCTCTCCTCCTCTTATATCCCTATCCTCCTCTTATATCCTCTCCTCCTCTTATATCCTCTCCTCCTCTTATATCCTCTCCTCCTCTTATATCCTCCTCTCCTCTTATATCCTCTGCTCTTATATCCTCTCCTCCTCTTATATCCTCCTCTCCTCTTATATCCTCTGCTCTTATATCCTCTCCTCCTCTTATATCCTCTCCTCTTATATCCTCTCCTCCTCTTATATCCCTCTCCTCCTCTTATATCCCTCTCCTCATCTTATATCCTCTCCTCATCTTATATCCCTCTTCTCTTATATCCTCCCCTCCTTTTATATCCTCTCCTCCTCTTCTATCCTCCTCTCCTCTTATATCCTCTCCTCTCATATCCTCTCCTCCTCTTATATCCATATCCTCCTCTTATATCCTCTCCTCTTAGGAGTATGTGGTATGGTGTGTGTGTTGGGAGTGTGTGGTATGGAGTGTGTGGTATGGTATGGAGTGTGTGCGTTGGGAGTGTGTGGTATGGAGTGTGTGTTATGGAGTGTATGGTATGGAGTGTGAGCATTGGGAGTGTGTGGTATGGAGTGTGTGTTGGGAGTGTGTGGTATGGAGTGTGTGCGTTGGGAGTGTGTGGTATGGAGTGTTTGCGTTAGGAGTGTGTGGTATGGATTGTGTGCGTTAGGAGTATGTGGTATGGAGTGTGTGCGTTGGGAGTGTGTGGTATGGAGTGTGTGCGTTAGGAGTGTGTGATATGGAGTGTGTGGTATGGAGTGTGTGCGTTAGGAGTGTGTGGTATGGATTGTGTGCGTTAGGAGTGTGTGGTATGGAGTGTGTGGTATGGAGTGTGTGGTATGGAGTGTGTGGTATGGATTGTGTGCGTTAGGAGTGTGTGGTATGGAGTGTGTGCGTTGGGAATGTGTGGTATGGAGTGTGTGCGTTAGGAGTATGTGGTATGGAGTGTGTGTGTTAGGAGTGTGTGGTATGGAATGTGTACATTAGGAGTGTGTGGTATGGAGTGTGTGCATTAGGAGTGTGTGGTATGGAGTGTGTGCGTTGGGAGTGTGTGGTATGGAGTGTGTGCGTTGGGAGTGTGTGGTATGGAGTGTGTGGTATGGAGTGTGTGCATTAGGAGTGTGTGGTATGGAGTGTGTGCATTAGGAGTGTGTGCGTTGGGAGTGTGTGGTATGGAGTATGTGCGTTGGGAGTGTGTGGTATGGAGTGTGTGGTACTGTAACAGCAGCTCCATCAGCTGTTAAACTGTTTCATCCCTAGAAGCCCATCATGTGACAGATTGTGCTGATGAATACTGAATACAGTGCGTGCATGCTGCATGCCCATGCTGCGCATATGCATTTCTGTGTGTTCTGGGTGGGTGGGGTAGGGGTGTTGATGTGCTGAGTTGGCGGGCCTTGGCCAAGCAGCAGAAGCTCCTTCATCTAATTGATTGATGAGTTGATTTGTTGACAGAGAGAGAGTATAGGTAGAGAGAGAAGAAGAGAAAGAGAGTACAGGTAGAGAGAGAAGAAGAGAAAGAGAGTACAGGTAGAGAGAGAAGAAGAGAAAGAGAGTACAGGTAGAGAGAGAAGAAGAGAAAGAGAGTACAGGTAGAGAGAGAAGAAGAGAAAGAGAGTACAGGTAGAGAGAGAAGAAGAGAAAGAGAGTACAGGTAGAGAGAGAAGAAGAGAAAGAGAGTACAGGTAGAGAGAGAAGAAGAGAGAGAGAGTACAGGTAGAGAGAGAAGAAGAGAGAGAGAGTACAGGTAGAGAGAGAAGAAGAGAAAGAGAGTACAGGTAGAGAGAGAAGAAGAGAAAGAGAGTACAGGTAGAGAGAGAAGAAGAGAGAGAGTACAGGTAGAGAGAAGAAGAAGAGAAAGAGAGTACAGGTAGAGAGAGAAGAAGAGAAAGAGAGTACAGGTAGAGAGAGAAGAAGAGAACGAGAGTACAGGTAGAGAGAGAAGAAGAGAGAGAGAGTACAGGTAGAGAGAGAAGACGAGAAAGAGAGTACAGGTAGAGAGAGAAGACGAGAGAGAGAGTACAGGTAGAGAGAGAAGAAAAGAAAGAGAGTACAGGTAGAGAGAGAAGAAGAGAGAGAGTACAGGTAGAGAGAGAAGAAGAGAAAGAGAGTACAGGTAGAGAGAGAAGAAGAGAAAGAGAGTACAGGTAGAGAGAGAAGAAGAGAAAGAGAGTACAGGTAGAGAGAGAAGAAGAGAGAGAGAGTACAGGTAGAGAGAGAAGACGAGAAAGAGAGTACAGGTAGAGAGAGAAGACGAGAGAGAGAGTACAGGTAGAGAGAGAAGAAAAGAAAGAGAGTACAGGTAGAGAGAGAAGAAGAGAGAGAGAGTACAGGTAGAGAGAGAAGAAGAGAGAGAGTACAGGTAGAGAGAGAAGAAGAGAGAGAGAGAGTACAGGTAGAGAGAGAAGAAGAGAAAGAGAGTACAGGTAGAGAGAGAAGAAGAGAAAGAGAGTACAGGTAGAGAGAGAAGACGAGAGAGAGAGTACAGGTAGAGAGAGAAGAAAAGAAAGAGAGTACAGGTAGAGAGAGAAGAAGAGAGAGAGTACAGGTAGAGAGAGAAGAAGAGAAAGAGAGTACAGGTAGAGAGAGAAGACGAGAGAGAGAGTACAGGTAGAGAGAGAAGAAAAGAAAGAGAGTACAGGTAGAGAGAAGAAGAGAGAGAGAGTACAGGTAGAGAGAGAAGAAGAGAAAGAGAGTACAGGTAGAGAGAAGAAGAGAGAGAGAGTACAGGTAGAGAGAGAAGAAGAGAAAGAGAGTACAGGTAGAGAGAAGAAGAGAGAGAGAGTACAGGTAGAGAGAGAAGAAGAGAAAGAGAGTACAGGTAGAGAGAAGAAGAGAGAGAGAGTACAGGTAGAGAGAAGAAGAGAGAGAGAGTACAGGTAGAGAGAGAAGAAGAGAAAGAGAGTACGGGTAGAGAGAGAAGAAGAGAAAGAGAGTACAGGTAGAGAGAGAAGAAGAGAAAGAGAGTACAGGTAGAGAGAAGAAGAGAGAGAGAGTATAGGTAGAGAGAGAATAAGAGAGAGAGAGTATAGGTAGAGAGAGAGAGGACAGCAGCACAATTAGACCCAACCAAATCATGAGAAAATAAAAAGATAATTACTTGACACATTGGAAATAATTAACAAAAAAACAGAGCAAACTAGAATGCTATTTGGCCCTACACAGAGAGTACACAGCGGCAGAATACCTGACCACTGTGACTGACCCAAAATTAAGGAAAGCTTTGACTATGTACAGACTCAGTGAGCATAGCCTTGCTATTGAGAAAGGCCTCCGTAGGCAGACATGGCTCTCAAGAGAAGACAGGCTATGTCCTCACTGCCCACAAAATGAGGTGGAAACTGAGCTCCACTTCCTAACCTCCTGCCCAATGTATGACCATATTAGAGAGACATATTTCCCTCAGATTACACAGATCCACAAAGAATTTGAAAACAAATCCAATTTTGATAAACTCCCATATCTACTGGGTGAAATTCCACAGTGTGCCATCACAGCAGCAATATTTGTACAGGAAAGAGAGTATAGGTAGAGAGAGAAGAAGAGAGAGTACAGGTAGAGAGAGAAGAAGAGAACGAGAGTACAGGTAGAGAGAGAAGAAGAGAGAGAGAGTACAGGTAGAGAGAGTGTTCAACAACATAGCCCCTGAACTGCATATTATCTGTCATTTGTACTATGCTGACCTGCTCTGGTGCTGACCTGCTCTGGTGCTGACCTGCTCTGGTGCTGACCTGCTCTGGTGCAGACCTGCTCTGGTGCTGACCTGCTCTGGTGCAGACCTGCTCTGGTGCTGACCTGCTCTGGTGCTGACCTGCTCTGGTGCAGACCTGCTCTGGTGCTGACCTGCTCTGGTGCTGACCTGCTCTGGTGCTGACCTGCTCTGGTGCTGACCTGCTCTGGTGTAGACCTGCTCTGGTGCTGACCTGCTCTGGTGCTGACCTGCTCTGGTGCTGACCTGCTCTGGTGCAGACCTGCTCTGGTGCTGACCTGCTCTGGTGCAGACCTGCTCTGGTGCTGACCTGCTCTGGTGCAGACCTGCTCTGGTGCTGACCTGCTCTGGTGCAGACCTGCTCTGGTGCTGACCTGCTCTGGTGCTGACCTGCTCTGGTGCTCTGACATCCTCAGCCCTGTTCTCAGCATTCTATGAGTGTGCATGCGTGCATGGTTGCGTGTGTGTGAAGGGATGTCCTGTGATGTCCTCAGCCCTTTCCCAGCATCATGCCACCCTGTCAGGAGACATCAGAGGCGGGCAGGGCTAAAGCTGAGAGAGGGTCACCACCGCCCTAAGGCACCCCTCGTCTACACACCTGCTCCTCACCACCCCCACCACATCCCATCGCCTGGGGCGAGAGCGGACATCCAGGGGGGCACCGATGGCATCTCACAGCCTCCCTCCATCCCTCCGCCATGTGTTAACCTTCAATCAGGACAATTTACCACTCTCTAATCCGACACTACACTTCTTACTAATTCCTTTTCACAATCTAAGTCAGGCAAATTGTACATTCAGAGCTTTGACAAAACCACTGATAGTGTGGAAATATTTATTAGGATTTGAACCCTAAAGTCATTCTCTTTCTTTAGATTATTAGGATCCTTTCTTCAGATTTATTTGGAATGAATGATCCTTTTCAGTGTACAGTAGAGGTGTGCTACTATTTCAACTGAAGTGGTTGCTAGGTCTTGTCATGGATGAAGTCATTACATTTCCTTTCCTCATGTATCTTTAATAGCACAGTAGAGATGAGTTATTCCACGATTTAAAGAGATGTGGTTGGTGTGATATATTTTTAATTGCAGCATCTGTTAGTCTTCTTATATTGGAGATTGTGGCTGCAAAGATCGTGATAGGATTAGACAAATCAAAGGCAACTCAACCACAGCCAACTTCTTTAATCGACAGTAAATCTGAACACTTACATAATTAAATTAAAGAAAGAATCTTCCCTTCTTCATCAGACTTGACATGAGTCATTTGAGTCATATCGAATAAATTATTCAAAAATTATTTAAAAAATACATACAGTTTTAGTTATCCGGTTCTATCCCTGAACACTGTTTGATAAAAGTGTTCTCAGTGATGGAAGAAGTACCTAATGGTCATACTTTAGTAAAAGTAAAGATACCTTCATTGAAAATGACTCAAAGTATTTGGTTTTAAATATACTTAAGTATCAAAAGTAAAAGTATACATCATTTCAAATTCCTTATATTAGGCAAACCAGACGGCACCATTTTCATGTTTTTCAAATGTACCATTAGCCAGGGGCACACTCCAGCACTCAGACATAATTTACAAACAAACCATTTGCGTTTAGTGAGTCCGCCGGATCAGAGTAGGGATGAGCAGGGATGTTCTCTTGATAAGTGTAAGTGTGTGAATTGGACCATATTCCTGTCCTACTAAGGATTCAAAATGTGATGAGTAAATGTATGGAGTAAAAAGTATATTATTTTCTTTATAAATGTAGTGGAGTAAAAGTACAGATACCCCCAAAAACTACTTAAGTAGTACTTTAAAGTATGTTTACTTAAGTACTTTACAACATTGAGTATTCTTATGTAGGTTCTGTTGAAAACCGTCTTCATTTAGACTCGAGACCAAGAAAGCAGACTCCAATCATCAAACAGAGACAATAACACATCATTCATTTCTAAATTCTTCTCAGCAAGGACAGAAATGGACAGAACAGTACAGTACAGTAATGTAATGATTGTTGTAGTATTGCTATCCCATCCCTGTATCTAGTCCCCTGTCACCTGTCTATGGGACCCATGGTCTTTGTTCAACAGTGCATTAGAGCTGATGTACTCCAGCACACCGCACGCTAACAGCTGTCCTGCTGCTGCAGAGCAAGGCCCCATGGGACAGGCCTCCGTGACGGATAACATTTCCCTCAGTCCCTCACTTGTTCACACTGACATGATGAAGATTGATTCACTGACAAGAATGAGAGATGCTCTATGTGTGGTAAATAGAATCTACCTAGTCTAGAGCCAGGACAGCGATTGGACTCGAAATCGATGTACTTTCTGTGGAATTCAAAAGTCTTCCAAATCCTCATCAATGCTGTGTGTGTGTGTGTGTTTGTGTGTGTGTGTGCGTGCGTGCGATACTGTGCACACATGCGTGTTTCTGTCTGTATGTCAGTGGGAGATCACAGGTGTGTGAGCCATCTCCAGAGAGAGCCGCTGCATTGTGGGTAATAACGGTTAGCGCAACACCTGTGCCCCCTCTCATCCTCATCCCCCCCCCCCTCACCTCTAATGGCATCTAATCACACCCTCAAAATACCCTAATACTGAGCAGCGGTGCCCTCACAGCTGCCTGAGGGTCCCTGGGCACACAGAGCCTGTCAATCTCACTGCCCAGACCCTGGCTCCAAGTGTCTCTCACTCGTACTTTCTTATCAGGCTTGCTGGTTGATCTAGGCCTATGGTTCTTGTTCCACATGTAGAACTTTAAGGGAGTGGAACAATTTTAAAAGCTATGGAAAGTGTTGTTTGCCAAAATTAGACTACTAGAGTCCAAAGTTGACATATCTCCCACCCTCCTGTCACTACTAATCCTAAACACCCCCACATACAGCCCTACAGACAGCTTGGGCTTTTCTACACAACCCAACATGGTATCTAAACCTCTCAGTCTGAAACAATGATGCTGTTTATGGTGTCCACTAGAAACCACGGCCACATGGGCCCCTAATGCTTCCTGACATGCAGTTCTCTGTGGTTGGCTAATTATAAACAGAAAATATTTACTGCGTTAGAGGAGACCCTAGCTTAATTTCCACACCCCGGTTCAACCCTAACCTGATTGTTGCTGACCGGTAGTGTTGTTCTTCCAGGAACCAGGTGGACACCATCCTATCCAGGGTCTCAGTCAGACAGAACTCATTAGTTTGGGGGAGGTAGGGAGAGAGGTGGAGAGAGAACGCAGTCCTCCTCCTCAGCCCGCAGCCAGCTTAGAGAGAGCAGAGTACTATACAGCAGAATAGAACCACAGATCTCTGGGTGGTCTGACCACCATGCTGTGACACTCCTGTCTCCCCATTCCCCAAACAGCCCTAACTCTAATCCAAAAGGCTGAGGGATACTTATCACTGACAAATCCTGTGAGGCTTGCGACGGTTTCACTCCGACACCCCTAAAGCTCTCTACCCTGCTGCCATCGCCGATCCCCTCCATTGCGATGTAAATCCCCTGGCTAATGACAACCAGCTCCAGGACCTGCGGCACAAAGGGTTAAAGCCTGCCAATTGAGCGAATAATGAGTTCAATTAGGAGATTGGGGGGCTGGCGCTGAATGAAAACCAGAGGAACCCAGAGGACAGATAGACAGCACTGCAGAGCTTGGGAGAGGAATGACAGAGGGGAGGGGGGAGGGTGAGGAGAGGACAGGGGGGGAGAAGGAGGCACAGGGGTGAGGGGTGGGAGGTGGCTAGGGGCCAGCTATGGGAGGGACAGGGAGGGGAATAGAGAAGAGGAGAAAGAGAGAAAGAGGGGGAGAAGATATTGCCTGAGAGGAGGAGGGGTACTGCAGGTGGTGAGAGTCCTAGGGTTCGAGAATCCTGAGGTGGCTGGACGCTGGACGTCTGGAATGTGGGCAGGAGTGATAACTTGGAACACGCAGTCTGAACAGGGTTATTAGTGGAGAAAATGCTAGCGATCACCTTAGTCAGTACTGCTCATATTCAGTCCAAGTTGGTGGCTACTTAAAGCCTCATATCTGTCATGTTACATAATGGTCATTATGGTCTCCACTAGTCAGGGGATTTCTTCTGATAAATGTGGTTTATTAAAAAGAGAGCCTGAGCCTGAACCATAAAATGTCTGCCAATCTAGAGGAAGCTGGCGACAGAGTTTGTTTGTAATTCGGCTTTGGAACACCCATGGTGTATTCCTAAGAAACGTAACTGTTTTCTAAGAAGCATTTCTGTACAGAATAAACAAGGAAAGTTACATTGTCATCAGCGACGGACTGTTTCCAGTCAATTCCACCCCAAAACGGTCTCATGGGTCGTTTTTTTCTCAGATCCTGGTTTGCTTTGATTGTCGTTATGTACAAATAACACAGTATTTGATTCCTGTGGCCATACCATGGCTTTCCCAAACTCCTCACATCCCCACTTCCTCTCCACCCCAGACCTCATCCAGCCTTTTATAGACAGCATTGTTTAGTTATAAAGGCGGAGTACTCTCAAATACTAGCTTTGAAGATCAGACATAATATTATTTAATGCAATACCAAGAATGGACATAAACTATGGACCTCATGCAGATACATACAGTTGAATTCGGAAGTTTACATACACCTTAGCCACGTACATTTAAACTCAGTTTTTCACAATTCCTGACATTTAATCCAAGTAAAAAGTCCCTGTCTTAGGTCAGTTAGAATCGCCACTTTATTTTGAGAATGTGAAATGTCAGAAGTATAGTAGAGAGAATTATTTATTTCAGCTTTTATTTCTTTCATCACATTCTCAGTGGGTCAGAAGTTTACATACACTCAATTAGTATTTGGTAGCATTGCCTTTAAATTGTTTAACTTGGGTCAAACGTTTCAGGTAGCCTTCCACAAGCTTCCCACAATAAGTTGGGTGAATTTTGGCCCATTCCTCCTGATAGAGCTGGTGTAACTGAGTCAGGTTTGTAGGCCTCCTTGATCGCACATGCTTTTTCAGTTCTGCCCACACATTTTCTATGGCTTTGTGATGGCCACTCGAATACCTTGACTTTGCTGTCCTTAAGCCATTTTGTCACAACTGTGGAAGTATGCTTAGGGTCATTGTCCATTTGGAAGACCTATTTGCGACCAAGCTTTAACTTCCTGACTGATGTCTTGAGATGTTGCTTCAATATATCCACATAATTTTCCTCTTCATGATGCCATCTATTTTGTGAAGTGCACCAGTCCCTCCTGCAGCAACGCACCCCCACAACATGATGCTGCCACCCCCATGCTTCACTGTTGTGACGGTGTTCTTCGGCTTGCAAGCCTCCCCCTTTTTCCTCCAAACATAACGATGGTCATTATGGCCAAACAGTTCTATTTTTGTTTCATCAGACCAGAGGACATTTCTCTAAAAAGTATGATCTTTGTCCCCATGTGCAGTTGCAAAATGTAGTCTGGCTCAAAACACAAACCGACAAAACAATAGTCTTCTTTTCATTGGATGCATTTTATTTAAACAACAACAGCAATTTGAAAAATAAAATATCAACCGAACAAACAAAACGAAACATAAGAGCCTTAACATTAATGCACATATGTTAAAAGTTCTAATTATCACTTAGTGATAACTGGTATGATTAAACAGGAAATGCAAAAAGTACCAGACAGAAATCCTGATTCACATTGTTGGCAATGATGAAGTTGATGAAGGAAAAGAATGATAGCTGCAGAACTGATCATTTGAATGAGAACTATTAGTGTCCCGTCTGAATGCATTTCAGAAAGGTTAAGTAGAACATTGTGCTTAGTCAAAAGGTACTGCAAGAAAACAAAACTCAAATAAATGCCCTTTCCCCATCCCACACAAAACAACAATAACAACAACAACAGCGATCTGAATTCTGTAAAGTTGTGGCGATGTCAAAGCTGACTGAATCAAACTGCAACAAAATGGAAGATCCATCACAGCATGCTATCAGGAAGTGGGTCTATTCATGAGTGTGAATGTACTGTATGTGCAGTAAGTGATTGTGTGTTTGTCTTTTCCTGATTGAGTGTTCTGATGGCAGCATCACACAGAGTGTCCCTCTAGCCCTGCCTACCCAGCCATAGAGGATGGGCGTCAGTATCAGGCCCAATTACACAGCGTGAGTTGTTATTGTCCTCTGTCAGGAGGAGGACAGTAAGAGAGAGAAAAAGAACGAGAAGAAGAAAGAGAGATTGGAACATGACCTTGACCGTTCAGCTCATCAGGAACATTGGGCTTCTATTGTTAGTCAAGGGTCTCTCTGATGACTATATGACGGAGCTGGAGAAGGAGAGAGGGAGTGGAATACACACGTACACATGCACTCACACAATGTGTTTGCCCACCCCCTGTGGCAGGTTAAACACAAGACTCTGGCTACCCCCCCTCCTCTCTCATCAGAGCCGGGACTCATTAGTGTAACGTTGTGTGTGTGTACGCGTGTCTGCTTGTCTGAGTTCGTGTGCATGTGTGTGTGTGTCTGCGTGCGTGCATGTGTATGGCAGGCCTGCCAGTAATGACAGGGGTGGGGCAGTAGCTTTGACTGACAGGTATAAGTATGGTGTGGTTGGGTATAGCCCACTGAGTAATCACAATAACCCTGCAGGTGATCTACTTTACTTTACTCACTCACACAAAGACCACCTGGGTCTGGGATAGCTGCTAATAGCTCCTGATTGAAGCTCCAATCAAACAGCACAGATCCAAATGTTCTCACTGTGTTACAGGACAAAATGGGACTGAAAGACACAAATGGGCGAGAGGTCTAACAAAACCTGAGGGTGTGTGGAAGAGCTGGGCAAGTAACGCACTGGCAACATGTACATAGACTGCAGTGGCGGTCGGGGCCGTTTAAGAGCAGGGAGGACAATTTGTTTAGGAGCATGGTCTTATATATATTACAGCACACATTGGACTGTCATTCATATTCCCTTCAGCCAGTTCAATGTAAAAGCAATAGGTTTAGGCTGCTACATGATACTCAAAGTTTACAATGTTTACAATCGACATGTTTACAATGCACACATGTCGAGAGAAAAATTTGAGGTGACAGACAGTGACACATGTACACATTCAATACCCCCTTGCACACTGTTGTCTGTATCTAACTGATCTATGGTGCAATCATTAGTCCAACAATTGCAAACGATAGTTTCTTTTGAACAAATTCAGGTATGTTTATCTCTGCTTCATTCCGTTTGCTTCTGTTTACGAAACGTTTTTCAACAGAATCGGCGGAATGAATACACCCCTGATCACACGTAAACACAGTGCACTTTCATAACAGCCACGTTGTATTCCTTAAAAATAGGGATACTTAATGTTAGATCCCTCACTTCCAAGGCAGTCATAGTCAATTAATTAATCATTGATCATAATGTTGATGTGATTGGCCAGACTGAAAAATGGCTCAAGCCTGATGAATTTACTATGTTGAATTAGGCCTGTCCTCCTGCTTACACTAGTGACCATATCCCCCGCGCATCCCGCAAAGGCAGAGGTGTTGATGAAGTGTATAGAAATTTAAAAAATACTGTGTTTTTATCTTTTGAGCTTCTAGTCATGAAATCTATGCAGCTCAATCACTACTCAATCACTTTTTATAGCTACTGTTACAGGCCTCCTGGGCCGTATACAGCGTTCCTCACTGAGTTCAGACTTGTAGTCATGGCAGATAATATTCAACAACAAAAATGCACATGGAAAAGTCCACAGACCCACTCCAAAAGGCTTTCAGAGCCATCATCAACTCAGTGGGTTTTGTCCAACATGTCTCCAGACCTAGACTACTGTTCAAATGTTTGGGGTCACTTAGAAATGTCCTTGTTTTTGAAAGAAAAGCACATTTTTTGTCCATTAAAATAACATCAAATTGATCAGAAATACAGTGTAGACATAGTTAATGTTGTAAATGACTATTTGCAATTCTGTTAGCATAGTTGAAAACTGTTGTCTTGATTAAAGAAGCAATAAAACTGGCATTCTTTAGACTAGTTGAATATCTGGAGCATCAGCATTTGTGGGTTCAATCACAGGCTCAAAATGGCCAGAAACAAATAATTTTCTTCTGAAACTAGTCAGTCTATTCTTATTCTGAGAAATGAATGCTATTCCATGCGAGAAATTGCCAAGAAACTGAAGATCTCATACAATGCTGTGTACTACTCAATTCACAGAACAGCATAAACTGGCCCTAACCAGAATAGAAAGAGGAGTGGTGCACAACTGAGCAAGAGGACAAGTACAATATTGTCTAGTTTAAGAAACAGACGCCTCACAAGTCCTCAACTGGCAGCTTCATTAAATAGTACCCGCAAAACTCCAGTCTCAACAGTGAAGAGGTGATTCCGTGATGCTGGCCTTGTAGGCAGAGATGCAAAGAAAATGCCATATCTCAGACTGGCCAATAAAAATAAAAGATTAAGATGGGCAAAAGAACACTGGACAGAGGAACTCTGCTTAGAAGGCCAGCATCCTGGAGTCGCTTCTTCACTGTTGACGTTGAGACTGGTATTTTGCAGGTACTGGTATTTTGTGGATACTGGTGATGTCATTGGGAAACACAATGTCAACTTTCACTTTTACAGCCCCAAAATTGCCTGTGTTTCAGTCCTAAGGAGGTGGATGGAGGCCATTTTTTAAAACTTTTAAACAGAGATGATAATTCTAGGTCCCAAGAAACAAAGAGATGTACTTTTGGATTTGACTATTGATCTTGATGGTTGTACAGTTGTCTCAAATAAAACTGTGAAGGACCTCTGCGTTAATCTGGACCTTGATCTCTCTTTTGATGAAACTATCAAGAATATTTCATCTTCGTAACATTACAAAAATCTGAAACTTTTTGTCCAAAAATTCTGCAGATAAGCTAATCCATGCTTTTGTCAATTCTAAATCAGACTACTTCAATGCTCTACTCTCCAGCTACCCAGATAAGCACCAAATAAACTTCAGTTAGTGTTAAACACAGCTGTGAGAATCTTGACTAGAATCAAAAAAACGTTAGCATATTACTCCGGTACAAGCCTCTCTACACTGGCTTCCTGTTAAGGCTAAGGCTGATTTCAAGGTTTAAGTGCTAACCTACTAAGCATTACATGGACTTGCTCCTACCTATCTCTCCGATTTGGTCCTGCTGTACATACCTTACGGTCACAAGACGCAGGCCTCCTTATTGTCCCTAGAATTTCGAAACAAACAGCTGGAGGTAAGGCTTTCTCCTATAGAGCTATTTTTTTATGGAATGGTCTCCCTATCCATGTGAGAGTTGCAGACTCAGTCTCAACCTTTAAGTTATTACTAAAGATTCATCTCTAGTAGGTCCTATAATTGAGTGTAGTTTACTATTATTATCACGTGGGCTGAGACACTGGCTTACTAGTGTTCGTTCCTCTAATTCTCTCTCCCTCTCCCTCTCCTCCCAGAGGACCGTGCCTCAGGACTACTTGGCCTGATGACTCCTGGCTGACCACAGTCCACCTGGTCGTGCTGCTACTCCAGTTTCAACTGTTCTGCATGCTGCTATGACCTGTTCACCGGACATGCTACCTTGTCCCGGACCTGCTGTTTTTTGACTCTCCCTCTCTCGCTACCACACCTGCTGTCTCGACCTCTGAATGCTCAGCTATGAAAAGCCAACTGACATTTACTCCTGAGATACTGACCTGTTGCACCGTCTACAACCACCGTGATTGTTATTTGACCCTGCTGGTCATCTATGAACATTTGAACATCTTGAAGAACAATCTGGCCTTGATGGCCATGTACATGTACTCTTATAATCTCCACCCGGCAC
>NC_034175.2:49571395-49606395 GCF_002021735.2 Oncorhynchus kisutch | reverse complement strand
AAGAATTATACTACATGAAATATTCAGCTAAAGCCTTAATGAGGGCTGGTTCTCTTGGGGCTACAGGCAGACCAGGGGTGGGGAGTGTATGTGTGTGTGTTTTGCTGTATGAGTCTGTGTGTGTGTGTGTGTGTGTTGGGGCTGCCTGGGACAGTATGTTGCCACCGGAGACACCATTAACACACAGATAAATATGTAATGACGGAAAATACAGTTTTCTGTTGGTTTTCTGCATGACTTCATCTTTCCTGTTAATCGGTGTGTTTTTTCTTCCTTCTCTCTCCTGTGTCACCAGGCCTGGGGAGTGAATGAGTCACTCTGTGTGTGTGTGTGTGTGTGTGTGTGTGTGTGTGTGTGTGTGTGTGTGTGTGTGTGTGTGTGTGTGTGTGTGTGTGTGTGTGTGTGTGTGTGTGTGTGTGTGTGTGTGTGTGTGTGTGTGTGTGTGTGTGTGTGTGTGTGTGACTGAGCCTGTCTTTGTTGCATAGGTGTGTGGTTTGAATACTGAGTTGTTTACAGTGCTTATACCGTAACTGAGATCATGTGAAAGCACTATATATCTGTGTGTTTCTAAGTGTTTCTGTCTCTATGTGTGTGTGAGGGCGGGCTCAAGTGTGTGTGTGGCAATCATTCCACTTATCAGTAATTAAACCATTAAGTTGGCTGTGGTTTACTGAGCTAAGAGCTGAACTCAGCTGCTCAAACTGACAATTAGCCCATCAGAGGAACCAATAGGTTTATAAAAGTGTTTGCACGTTTAGCCTACGAATGAAACGACAAAAAGAGAGGGGTAGCAGAGACAACAGTCTGTGTCTGTCTGTAGAAAGAAGGGAGCTTGTTGCCAGCTTTCTAGTCCAGCGCTCTTGTGGTCTCAATCCACGGTGCAGTCAGCACAGGGGTCCAGGCCACAGTACCCACTGCCCACACGCACGCAGCAGAATTACATTTAGCAATAACAATAGAGAAATTATTCATAAGGGCTGGGCCTGCCAAATTAGCAGAGGGATGCACTTACTGCTCAACACATGGAGGCATAAACAGAGCAGCAGATACTGTACTGCTGGAGAGGAGAGCCAGATAGCCAGCCCAGCGTCATCAGGGCAAGGTCAGTCATGGAGAAATGTGATGCTGTCCCCACGGGTGTGAGAGGGGCTGAGTAGGTAGGGGAGCATAGGACACACACAGATGCACGCATACACAATACACACACAATTCCACCTGTGGATCTAATGGACACGCAGTCACACATACAGTACTTGTCACATGATACTGTAGATATACAAAAAGCGCAGTCGTTGATTCATAATTCATTATGAGTCGTTTTGTTTCGGTCAGTGGTTGTGTGGGGTCGGCGGGTTGGCCGATTGTTCACATAAAACCATACAAAAGCACTTCCAACAGCACATACAGTATAGCGTAAAGCACTTCCAACAGCACATACAGTATAGCATAAAGCACCTCCAACAGCACATACAGTATAGCATAAAGCACCTCCAACAGCAGATACAGTATAGCATAAAGCACTTCCAACAGCACATACAGTATAGCATAAAGCACTTCCAACAGCACATACAGCATAGCATAAAGCACCTCCAACAGCACATACAGTATAGCATAAAGCACCTCCAACAGCACATACAGTATAGCATAAAGCACCTCCAACAGCACATACAGTATAGCATAAAGCACCTCCAACAGCACATACAGTATAGCATAAAGCACCTCCAACAGCACATACAGTATAGCATGAAGCACTTCCAACAGCACATACAGTATAGCATAAAGCACTTCCAACAGCACATACAGTATAGCATAAAGCACTTCCAACAGCACATACAGTATAGCATAAAGCACCTCCAACAGCACATACAGCATAGCATAAAACACTTCCAACAGCACATACAGTATAGCATAAAGCACTTCCAACAGCACATACAGTATAGCATAAAGTACTTCCAACAGCACATACAGTATAGCATAAAGCACTTCCAACAGCACATACAGTATAGCATGAAGCACCTCCAACAACACATACAGCATAGCATAAAGCACTTCCAACAGCACATACAGTATAGCATAAAGCACTTCCAACAGCACATACAGTATAGCATAAAGCACTTCCAACAGCACATACAGTATAGCATAAAGCACCTCCAACAGCACATACAGTATAGCATAAAGCACCTCTAACAGCACATACAGTATAGCATAAAGCACCTCCGACAGCACATACAGTATAGCATAAAGCACTTCCAACAGCACATACAGTATAGCATAAAGCACCTCCAACAGCACATACAGTATAGCATAAAGCACCTCCAACAGCACATACAGTATAGCGTAAAGCACTTCCAACAGCACATACAGTATAGCATAAAGCACTTCTAACAGCACATACAGTATAGCATAAAGCACTTCCAACAGCACATACAGTATAGCGTAAAGCACTTCCAACAGCACATACAGTATAGCATAAAGCACCTCCAACAGCACATACAGTATAGCATAAAGCACCTCCAACAGCACATACAGTATAGCGTAAAGCACTTCCAACAGCACATACAGTATAGCATAAAGCACTTCTAACACTTTTGTTGGAGCTAGGAACACAAGCATTTCACTTCACCCGCAATAACATCTGCTAAATATGTGTATGAGACCAGCATTGAATTGATCTGATTTGATTTAACAGCACATACAGTTGTGTGTCTAGTGTACAGTATATGTGTGAGAGGGACTGAGTTGAGTAGCAGCTGGAACACATGTGTGGTCTGGCTGTGGTGACTTGCATGGTGGCGTGTGTGTGTGTGTGTGTGTGTCTTTCTGTGTGTGTATGTGGCGGGTAGATGTGCTGCATGGAGTTTGATCTGGGTTTAGGGAGGGGCTTTCCTCTCCTGACTGTGTCAACTTAGACAACAAAAACAGGAGAGGGACACACATGCACTGAAACAAATACAGTCTGACAGACTTTCGTCCTCCTTGGCCTACCCATAAATTGTCCCACCCTCTCCAAGATCATCCTTCCTTATCATGTATCACTCTCCTTCTTCGATCTATCACTTCATTATACTTCCTCTCCTCCTGGTGTGGCCCATCTCAGTCCCTCCTTCCTTCTCTGTCCTCTCTAATATGAACAACTTGTGGAGTATATTTTGTCTCCTCTCTGGTCTGGTCTGGTCCGTGTGTTTGAAGAGCTAGCTGAGGAACATGTTAATAGTGGCACAGTGGTAACAACCACTTCCTTTCTATGATGAGCCGTTAACAAAGATAGTGGATGAATGAAGATAGTTCACTCCGGCAGTTTAGCTTTGAAAAAAAATGGTCAGTTCTACTTAACTTGGTGTGTCTCCCATAGACACCAACGCAACAGCAGCTGTGTCTGGTCTACTTAGTTCAGTGTTTCCCAACTCCGTTTCTCGTGTGCCCCAACAGCACACATTGCTTTTGTAGCCCCGGACAAAAACACATGATTCATCTGCATGGGGACAGACAGTGTGGGGACAGACAGCCCATCTCATTATGGAGCGCAATGCATGTAGACCTATCATCTCATGGTAAATGTTTTTCTTGTGACAGGTAGGCCTACATTTGCTGCAGCATAGTCTATGCTACACTAATATAAAGACTGTCTAATTTACCCATCTCCATCTGGCCTTCGGGGGTCACCTTATTTTCTTATTGAAAACATTATTTTATTTTATTGCAGCTGCAGAGTTTTAAAACGGCCTATCACTCAAATATCGTTGCTTTAAATAAGTCCATGCGTGTGCACTCTCTCGCAGTCTCTCTCTCTCTATCAATTCCATTGAAATTGCATCCAAAATACTGTAGATAATCCTGTTCTAGACTGATATATGGCCCTATATACAGTGCCTTGCGAAAGTATTCGGCCCCCTTGAACTTTGCGACCTTTTGCCACATTTCAGGCTTCAAACTAAAAGATATAAAAATGTATTTTTTTGTGAAGAATCAACAACAAGTGGGACACAATCATGAAGTGGAACGACATTTATTTGATATTTCAAACTTTTTGAACAAATCAAAAACTGATAAATTGGGCGTGCAAAATGATTCAGCCCCCTTAAGTTAATACTTTGTAGCGCCACCTTTTGCTGCGATTACAGCTGTAAGTCGCTTGGGGTATGTCTCTATCAGTTTTGCACATCGAGAGACTGAAACATTTTTCCCCATTCCTCCTTGCAAAACAGCTCGAGCTCAGTGAGGTTGGATGGAGAGCATTTGTGAACAGCTGTTTTCAGTTCTTTCCACAGATTCTCGATTGGATTCAGGTCTGGACTTTGACTTGGCCATTCTAACACCTGGATATGTTTATTTTTGAACCATTCCATTGTAGATTTTGCTTTATGTTTTGGATCAGTGTCTTGTTGGAAGACAAATCTCCGTCCCAGTCTCAGGTCTTTTGCACATTCCATCAGGTTTTGTTCCAGAATGGTCCTGTATTTGGCTCCATCCATCTTCCCATCAATTTTAACCATCTTCCCTGTCCCTGCTGAAGAAAAGCAGGCCCAAACCATGATGCTGCCACCACCATGTTTGACAGTGGGGATGGTGTGTTCAGGGTGATGAGCTGTGTTGCTTTTACACCAAACATAACGTTTTGCATTGTTGCCAAAAAGTTCAATTTTGGTTTCATCTGACCAGAGCACCTTCTTCCACATGTTTGGTGTGTCTCCCAGGTGGCTTGTGGCAAACTTTAAACGACACTTTTATGGATATCTTTAGGAAATGGCTTTCTTCTTGCCACTCTTCCATAAAGGCCAGATTTGTGCAATACTGATTGTTGTCCTATGGACAGAGTCTCCCACCTCAGCTGTAGATCTCTGCAGTTCATCCAGAGTGATCATGGGCCTCTTGGCTGCATCTCTGATCAGTCTTCTCCTTGTATGAGCTGAAAGTTTAGAGGGACGGCCAGGTCTTGGTAGATTTGCAGTGGTCTGATACTCCTTCCATTTCAATATTATCGCTGCACAGTGCCCCTTGGGATGTTTAAAGCTTGGGAAATCTTTTTGTATCCAAATCCGGCTTTAAACTTCTTCACAACAGTATCTCGGACCTGCCTGGTGTGTTCCTTGTTCTTCATGATGCTCGCTGCGCTTTTAACGGACCTCTGAGACTATCACAGTGCAGGTGCATTTATACGGAGACTTGATTACACACAGGTGGATTGTATTTATCATCATTAGTCATTTAGGTCAACATTGGATCATTCAGAGATCCTCACTGAACTTCTGGAGAGAGTTTGCTGCACTGAAAGTAAAGGGGCTGAATAATTTTGCACACCCAATTTTTCAGTTTTTGATTTGTTAAAAAAGTTTGAAATATCCAATAAATGTTGTTCCACTTCATGATTGTGTCCCACTTGTTGTTGATTCTTCACAAAAAAATACAGTTTTATATCTTTATGTTTGAAGCCTGAAATGTGGCAAAAGGTCGCAAAGTTCAAGGGGGCCGAATACTTTCGCAAGGCACTGTATAGATGTCCTAGCATACCTCTTTCAGGCAATACAGTCAATGCAGTATTAGCCTTATATTTATCTAATTCATGATGGGTTATGCATAATAAGCTTCTAACTTATAGCCTCGGTCTCTTGCATAATACGCACGAGCCTGTGCTCTGCTGGCCTCTCTCCTTAAAAAACACTCCTTAGCTCTTGGAGTCCCAGGCAGGAAAAGTTAGACTAGAATGGCTTGCTGGATTTCTTAAACCAATAGACTATTAGAAGAGGGTCGTAAGCTCTCGTTTGCCGAATGTTAAATACAGCAGCCAATAGAACACAGGTAGTTTGAAAGAAGGGCGAACGCATGATGGCGGCAGGCTATAGCAGTTATTTATTCAGACCCATAACCATTCAATCTTCATGAAGCAAAGTGACAGCCTACTGCATCTAATTCTAGTCCTATTTTATTCAAGGATGTCATTAGAATGATGAAGATAAGGACAACAAGACTTGTTTCATTTTACTGGAATAAAGCAACAAGGACGTTGGCTAATAACATGAGGGGAAATATTATGAAAGGTATACATGCATCAGCCTACTAATACAAATTTATCATGGTCTGAATGCTGTGTGTAATTCCAGTCCATATGATACAGTATAATACAGTACAGTGATACAGTTCACACTGAAAAAGATTAGCCTACTGGAGCTAGTTTCATTTATTTAACCAAGAGAGCATATAGCTGGGTACATCTTTGGGCTTTTATGTTTTTCTATTGTGCGTAATGTGCAGTAGCCTATATCACACAGTACCAGTCAAAAGTTTGGACACACCTACTCATTCAAGAGTTTTTCTTTATTTTTACTATTTTCTACATTGTAGAATAATAGTGGCCATCCAAACTATGAAATAACACATATGGTATCATGTAGTAACCAAAAAAAGTTTAATAACAAAACAAAATATAGTCTAGATTCTTCAATGTAGCCACCCTTTGCCTTGAGGACAGCTTTGCACACTCTTGGCATTCTTTCAACCAGCTTCACCTGGAATACTTTTCCAACAGTCTTGAAGGAGTTCCCACATATGCTGAGCACTTGTTGGCTGCTTTTCCTTCACTCTGCGGTCCAACTCACCCCGAACCATCTCAATTGGGTTGAGGTCGGGTGATTGTGGAGGCCAGGTCATCTGATGCAGCACTCCATCACTCTCCTTCTTGGTCAAATAGCCCTTACACAGCCTGGAGGTGTGTGGGTCATTGTCCTGTTGAATGATAGTCCCACTAAGCGCAAACCGGATGGGATGGCATATTGTTGCAGAATGCTGTGATAGCCATGCTGGTTAAGAGTGCCTTGAATTCTAAATAAATCACAGACAGTGTCACCAGCAAAACACCCCACCACCATCACACATCCTCCATGCTTCACGGTGGGAACCACACATTCGGAGATCATCCGTTCACCTACTCTGTGTCTCACAAAGACACGGCGGTTGGAACCAAAAATTGCACATTTGGACTCATCAGACCAAAGGACAGATTTCCACTGGACTAATGTCCATTTCTCATGTGTCTTGGCCCAAGCAAGTCTCTTCTTCTTTTTGGTGTCCTTTAGTAGTGGTTTCTTTGCAGCAATTTGACCATGAAGGCCTGATTCACGCAGTCTCCTCTGAACAGTTGATGTTGAGATGTGTCTGTTACTTGAACTCTGTGAAGCATTTATTTGGGCTGCAGTTTCTGAGGCTGGTAACTCTAATGAACTTATCCCCTGCAGCAGAGGTAACACTGGGTCTTCCTTTCCTGTGGCGGTCCTCATGAGAGCCAGTTTCATCATAGCGCTTGATGGTTTTTGCGACTGCACTGTTCCGCCATAACTGACTAAACTGACATGTCTTAAAGTAACGGACTGTCATTTCTCTTTGCTTATTTGAGCTGTTCTTGCCATAATATGGACTTGGTCTTAACAAATAGGGCTATCTTCTGTATACTACCCCTACGTTGTCACAACACAACTGATTAGCTCAAATGCATTAAGAAGGAAAGAAAGGCACACCTGTTAAATGAAATGCATTCCAGGTGACTACCTCATGAAGCTGGTTGAGAGAATGCCAAGAGCGTGCAAAGCAATCATCAAGGCAAGGGTGGCTACTTTGAAGAATCTCAAATCTCAAATATATTTTGATTTGGTTGCTATATGATTCCATATGTGTTATTTCATATGTTTGATGTCTTCACTATTATTCTACAATGTAGGAAATAGAGAAGAAAAAAAATAGAGAAAAACCTTGAATGAGTTGGTTTGTCCAAACTTTTGACTGTTACTGTAGGTCTATTTCTATGCTTTGAAAGGCTTTTGAATGACACTTCCGGTTTTGGCGGGAAATATTGGGTTGCCCGGGAGAAAAGTGATGTATTCTGGGGATGGAACATTTATAAAATATCTGGAAAATATTCAACCGTAGGGTGCGCACGCATGACTTCAGTTTTAATGAAGAATTGCATGTGTATCCTCAGTGTATTTGGTGCAATAATGACCCTGGCTGGAGAAAGTCAATTTAATCAGCAGAGCTTGACTACTGTACATCTGTGTAGGATGCTACATGCTTACATTTGTGTGTGTGTGTGTGTGTGTGTGTGTGTGTGTGTGTGTGTGTGTGTGTGTGTGTGTGTGTGTGTGTGTGTGTGTGTGTGTGTGTGTGTGTGAAAAGGTTGTAGGGGGCCAGTCCCGAAGACTCATTCAATGTGTGAGAAGGTTGATATCAAACTAAAGGAGAGTGATATTCTTGCCATTATCCATTCAAGTCTGCAATGACCATCCCTCGATCCAGCATAGCAGTACGGTTTTTTATATTTGTATAATATTTGATTTTAGCAGCAATGATATTACAGACATATCAGACAACATCAAATAATGATGGATACCAAAAACACCAGACACCTAAGGAGCCATGTTCCCCTTGAGCATACGGAGCCCATGTCCATGCGCGCGGACCATACCACTAATGTTAGGACTCAGGTTAGGGAAATCTGATGCTACATCAGCTGGTCTCTCTCACCTGTGGTTCTTGGGGCAGGTGTAGTACAGTATGCAGCCTCTCACTGTGGTGGTGCCTGGACTCCTCTTCATACACCAGGTCTCTGTCTGTCTGGAGCAGGGTCAGGAACCTCCGGATGGTACACAGATTCTCCCACAGAGTACGGTTCTCTGGGCTAGGGTTCTCCTTCCACCGCAGCAACTCACACAGCCAGCCCTAAGAGGGGTAGATGGGAGCAGAGACAGGAGAAGGGAGGGAGGAAGGGAGGGGAGAAAGAGATGGGGAGTGGGGGGGAGAAGATTTTATTATCTATGCTAGACTAGGCCAGTCTTTGACACCAGCTGTTGTGTGCATCCAGCCTCCACCAGCATGCAGTGTTAATAACCTGATCAGTTTTCATCCTCCCTCTCATCCCCCATCCCCCTCTCCCTCAGCATCCCCCTCTCCCTCAGCATCCCTCTCTCCTCTCTGGGCCAGCTGCAGCAGATGGGTGCAGTGAGCCATGACCCCCAGCCCAACTCTGCCCAGCCACCCCCGGACCCCTGAACCTGGGAGACACAGCTTGATCAATACACACACACACACACGCACGCACACACACACACACACAAACACACACACACACAGGTAATATTCTCTCACAAACACGCACGCAAACAGTGTCCTCACTGTAGATATCCATTCCCACAACACCATGTCTTCATGTGCTCTAAACAGTTTGTTGAAGGAGTCTGTATGTGTGTGTGTGTGTGGGGGGGGGGGTATCATATGTCTGAATCAGTTCTTCCCCAGGTTGGTATTTGGCTTATCTGTCTGGTATTGTTTATCTACTACTGTGGAGACACACTGATATAACAGCCTGAGGAAGAGGGTTATCAACCCTGCTCCATCCGCCACCCACATCACGAGGACAGGAGAAACTGCCCCTAAGCACTGACAGGGGCCACATATGTTTGCATTCCCTTAACGATTAAGGTTAGGATTGGGAGTTGGGTACAATAGGTTAGGATTGGGAGTTGGGCACAATATATTAGGATTGGGAGTTGGGCACAATAGGTTAGGATTGGGAGTTGGCTACAATAGGTTAGGATTGGGAGTTGGGCACAATAGATTAGGATTGGGAGTTGGGTACAATAGATTAGGATTGGGAGATGGGCACAATAGGTTAGGATTGGGAGTTGGCTACAATAGGTTAGGATTGGGAGTTGGGCACAATAGATTAGGATTGGGAGTTGGGTACAATAGATTAGGATTGGGAGTTGGGCACAATAGGTTAGGATTGGGAGTTGGGTACAATAGGTTAGGATTGGGAGTTGGGCACAATAGGTTAGGATTGGGAGTTGGGCACAATAGGTTTGGATTGGGAGTTGGGTACAATAGGTTAGGATTGGGAGTTGGGCACAATAGGTTAGGATTGGGAGTTGGGTACAATAGGTTAGGATTGGGAGTTGGGTACAATAGATTAGGATTGGGAGTTGGGCACAATAGGTTAGGAAAGCTGTAGCAGGATAGGGACAATGTCATGGGTCATGGGTGAAACAGGCCTCTCACCTGGCTCTTGTTGGCAGCCACCTTGGCGAACAGCGCCTGAGACACCTTCGCCCTCTTCATCTCCTGCTGGATCTCATCATAGATACCTGACGTGATGTTGACCAGAGACTCCAGCTTCAGGGGCAGGTCTGGGTTGAGGCATGGCGGCTTGGGCTGAGGGAGGATAGGTAGGAGGGACCAGGGAGAGGCGGTCCATAGAGAAAGAACCAGTTATTAAACCAGGAAGTTGTACCAGAGTTTGCCTGAATGGGTAACACTGCCAACTCTAGTTCACATGTTGTCCCTGCGCCAACGACCAAAGTTTAGGTTTCAAGTAAGAATGACAGGTAATCAGTTGACGATCAGTCAAGAAGTTTTTTCTTCTTTTAAACAAACATTAGACTCATAGACGTACATGTTCCGACATGGATAATGTTTACAGATTAAAAGTCATTAAGCCATTCTCTCTCCTCTCCTTTGTAGTTTCTGTTTGAATGACTCTGTATTGAATCTCAGTATGTTTTCTTATAAGACTTTGAGGTTATCTTTGCAGGACCAGACTAGTAATCTGGCATTCCCAAGCGTAAACGATGGCAAGATAAATTTATACAGACATAATAATGATAGTACACAAATTCATCCCAGAATGAGTGTTTGCCCTTTGCATCAGAGAGAGATTGTTATCTGTGATGTTCCTAAAAGGCCATGTGGGGTTAGGAAGCACATCCAAATGAATTGTCCCTTTCTCTATAGCATGTTCCTATGACAACAGGCTGTATCTTTATTGTAAACAAGACATTTTCTTGGACTTTGGGACTATTTCATTTGTTCCACATTACCATGCAAACTAAATCAATCATAGCAAGTATTTGACATACTGTACACAAAAATTTCAGCCATGTCTGATCAAAAGGAATTTTGTGTGTGAGGTACATTCTGATGAATACACGGCTCACAGAGGCTCAAGTAGTACTGTATTGCGAGACATAAAAGTATTGTAGATGAGTGAACTGAGACATAAAAGTATTGTAGATGGGTGAACTGAGACATAAAAGTATTGTAGATGGGTGAACTGAGACATAAAAGTATTGTAGATGGGTGAACTGAGACATAAAAGTATTGTAGATGGGTGAACTGAGACATAAAAGTATTGTAGATGGGTGAACTGAGACATAAAAGTATTGTAGATGGGTGAACTGAGACATAAAAGTATTGTAGATGGGTGAACTGAGACATAAAAGTATTGTAGATGGGTGAACTGAGACATAAAAGTATTGTAGATGGGTGAACTGAGACATAAAAGTATTGTAGATGGGTGAACTGAGACATAAAAGTATTGTAGATGGGTGAACTGAGACATAAAAGTATTGTAGATGGGTGAACTGCTCACCGAGTTGGAGATTTTAGTCTTATTCTTCCAGATAGAAGCCCAGGCGTCAGGAGTGAGCTGTTCATCCAGACCTCTCTCCCACACCTTCTGCATGAGGTGGCATGGGACATGGTTAGTGATGGTCGGTCTAAATACGTCCTGTCAAACATTTACATTGTTACCATCTCGTCATCTAACATCACACGCACAAAACATAGAGACACAATCAATGAGATGTATTGATGTGCCTTTTCTCAACATATAGTTACATATGGTTAGATCGGTGTCTTTAGTACTATCCCCTTTCCCAGTCTATTTTTTAACCCTGACTTGGTAGATCCCCCTAGTGTGGAAGACTAAATAATGTTATTTAAAAAACTAATGTATCCTCTTTTTCTCCCCAATTTCGTGGTATCCAATTGGTAGTTACAGTCTTGTCTCATCGCTGCAACTCCCGTACGGACTCGGGAGAGGCGAAGGTCGAGAGCCGTGCGTCCTCCGAAACACAACTCAACCAAGCCGCACTGCTTCTTGACATAATGCCCATTTAACCCGGGAAGCCAGCCGCACCAATGTGTCGGAGGAAACACAGTACACCTGGCGACCGTGTCACCGTGCACTGCGCCCGGCTTGCCACAGCAGTCACTAGTCACTACCATCCCCTAACCTGGACGACGCTGGGCCAATTGTGCGCCGCCCCATGGGTCTCCCGGTTGCGGCCGTCTGTGACAGAGCCTGGACTCGAACCCAGAATCTCTAGTGGCACAGCTGGCACTGAGATGCAGAGCCTTAGACCACTGAGATGCAGAACCTTAGACCACTGAGATGCAGAACCTTAGACCACTGAGATGCAGAACCACAGACACCAACCAAACCAACCGCCAAACAGAAACTAAAACATACAGACAATATAAACCATCAACAAGGCACAAAGACAGACAAGACACACCACAGTCAACCAGACACACACAGGCCCTGCTGTAGAGGAGCTTGGTGGAGAATGTCTATGGTAGTTTTGGAGGGCGGTGGGTGGTGGGCGGGGTACCTGTGAGAGGCGGGGGCCCCCGGGGCTGGAGCTAGGGGTAGGGGGCAGGCCGACAGGGGGGTTCATGCTGCGCTCACGCTCCTCCTGGTAAATACGGTCTCTCTCCCCCTCAGGGAGGTTGAGGAAGTTCTGCATGGCTTTGAGGTTGACCAGCAGGGACTGAGAGGCAGAGCGAGGGTCCTCCTCCTTCCGCAGGATCTCCGACAGCAGGCCCTGGTGCACACACACACACACATGCACACACACACACACATGCACACACGCCGCAAACATATACATTTAGAATGAGTGGTTGCACACACACGCACTGTACGCACTCGCTCGTACAACCATGTGCATGCATGCACGCACAACACACACATGCACACTTCACCTGCCCTAAACCCTTCATGTGAGCTCCATATTGGCTCTAATGGGGCGTGACTGTGTGTGAATGCAGCAGGTGTGTGTACTGCTGGGAGGGCGGAGAAAGAGACTGAACTGGAGCGGGGAAACACAGCAAGCTGTGGCATCAGCTTACCTCACTCATAACACTCAGAGATTCAATTGAAACTGGCTGAAACCCCAGAGGAGAAACCAAATCATAGAAATATTACTGCTGACTTATCTCAAAGTCATCCCAATATTCCAAATAGTTTTGTAAATGGGACATCAGCATTGACATTACGTTATTCTATCCTCTCATCCTGTCTTCAGTCCTTTACCCCTGCCCTCCACTGCACTGCATGTGCACTGCACTGCATGTGTGGCTACATACTTGGAGGGTTTCCTGCCCTGTATTCTGTTGAAGGCCATCCATGTATGGTTACCTGTGTTCTGTTACCCATGTCACCTGTGTTCTATGGTTACCTGTGTTCTGTTACCTATGTCACCTGTGTTTAATGGTTACCTGTGTTCTGTTACCCATGTCACCTGTGTTCTATGGTTACCTGTGTTCTGTTACCTATGTCACCTGTGTTTAATGGTTACCTGTGTTCTGTTACCCATGTCACCTGTGTTCTATGGTTACCTGTGTTCTGTTACCTATGTCACCTGTGTACTATGGTTACCTGTGTTCTGTTACCTATGTCACCTGTGTTCTATGGTTACCTGTGTTCTGTTACCCATGTCACCTGTGTTCTATGGTTACCTGTGTTCTGTTACCTATGTCATCTGTGTTCTATGGTTACCTGTGTTCTGTTACCTATGCCACCTGTGTACTATGGTTACCTGTGTTCTGTTACCTATGTCATCTGTGTTCTATGGTTACCTGTGTTCTGTTACCTATGTCACCTGTGTTTAATGGTTACCTGTGTTCTGTTACCCATGTCACCTGTGTTCTATGGTTACATGTGTTCTGTTACCTATGCCACCTGTGTACTATGGTTACATGTGTTCTGTTACCTATGCCACCTGTGTACTATGGTTACCTGTGTTCTGTTACCTATGCCACCTGTGTACTATGGTTACCTGTGTTCTGTTACCTATGTCATCTGTGTTCTATGGTTACCTGTGTTCTGTTACCCATGTCACCTGTGTTCTATGGTTACATGTGTTCTGTTACCTATGTCACCTGTGTTCTATGGTTACCTGTATTCTGTTAACTGTGTTCTGTTAGTATGGTTACCTGTGTTCTGTTACCTATGTCACCTGTGTTCTATGGTTACATGTGTTCTGTTACAGTATATCACCAGCATTCTATGGTTCCCTGTATTCTGTTAACTGTGTTCTGTTAGTCTGGTTACCTGTGTTCTGTTGAAGGCCACGCGAGCGAACACAGCCTGTGAGACGCTAGCTCTCTTCAGTTCGTCCCTGACGTGCTGGTAGATATCAGTGGAGACTTCCGCAGCAGACGGGTTGTTCCCGGGGTCCCCAGGGCCCCCTGCCTTGGAGGGCCGAGGGATGGGAGGGTGGTTGAGGAACTGCTGGTTGAGGGCCTGTGGGTGCTGGTGGGCTAGCAGGCGGTTAACAGCGAGCTGCTGGTTGATGAGGTGAGCCATGGCTAGCTGCTGTCGGACAAGCTGAGGGCTAAGCTGGGGGGAGAGAAGCCCGCCTGGGCCAAGGAGAGGCTGAAGGGAGGCTGGAGGGCCGGGAGGAGGGATCTGGCCACGCAGAGGGGGGCTGTGGTGGAGCTGGCCGTGGGGCGAGGGGGGGTGTTGTTGTTGGGGTTGTTGTTGGGGGGGTTGGGAGGGGTTGTGGGGGTCTCCAGATCCACCCTTGAGGAGGGTACCTCCACCCCCTCCAAGGTGGCTGAGCTGGGCCAGGCTGGCCAGGTGGGGAGGGGGACGATGGCCCATGACACAGAAGTCTGCCAGGCTGTCTCTCTCCACTGGGGAAGGAAAAGGAAGGAAGGAAGGAAGAAAGGAAGGAAGGAAGGAAGGAAGGAAGGAAGGAAGGAAGGAAGGAAGGAAGGAAGGAAGGAAGGAAGGAAGGAAGGAAGGAAGGAAGGAAGGAAGGAAGGAAGGAAGGAAGGAAGGAAGGAAGGAAGGAAGGAAGGAAGGAAGGGGAGATGAGTGTGATGCTGGTCTAACATAGTGGGCCACATTCTAACTTCAATCATAGAAACAGTACAAACAGTGGATTCCTCACCTTTGATTTCTGAATGATCTCTTCCTGGCCACATCTTCTCCAGATAATCTCCTAGGAAACGAGAGAAATAGAGTGAGAGATGCAACACTTAACAACACAAACACCTACTGTACACGCATTCCTCTCCTCTACACCTATGCGCACTTCTCGACTATGACTGACAGGACAGCCAGTCAATGGGTGATCACCCATTACTCACTGTGTCCACATCTGGAGGCTAGTGAACGTACAGCATGTGTTTTTCCCTGCCAGGCAGAGACCAGAACTAATAGTGGAGTGGCTGTGTAACCCAACACTGCATCAACTCACTCTGTCAGACAACCGCTGCCTCCCTCCACATCACTTTATTCTCCTCTGGTCTCTCTGTGACTCTGTGTTTGTGGTTTAGGCTTTGCTTTGATCTGTCCGGCAGGGTAATTATAGAGCTATGGGGGGGGGGGGTGTGTATGTGTGCGTACACATGTATGTGTGTGCGGGATGGGGGACAAGGGGGCTGGAGAGTAGGGGAGAAATTGTCCCATGCAGGCGTTGTGTGCTGGATGGGCGGATGGAGAGACAAACAGACAGACAGGCTGAGGAGGGGTCAGTGGTCTGTGTGTGACTGTCTGTGAGGCAGGCCTGTGTTGTACTGTAGAACCCCCTGTGGTTGTGGTTACACTGGACAGATCAGCTGGTTCTAATAAAGAAGAGTCAGTGCTCCCTGTGTGAAGGAGATGCCAGTTAACAGGCGACTATACATTTCCTTTATTATCTCCTCTTCCTCCCTCTTTCAGATGGCAGCCAGGGGTCAGGACAGGATTGGGAATGGCCATTGGCCGCTAATAGGCTGTCACTCAAGTACAGTACATAGTAATCATTGGCTATGGTATAGGTTAGAGAAGGACAGGAGACAGTTAGTAAAGTGGTTGTTCGGGCTCCCAAGTGGTGCAGTGGTCTAAGACACTGAGAATTGGTCCAAGACACTGAGAATTGGTCCAAGACACTGAGAATTGGTCTAAGCTAGTTGGTAGTTCTCAGAGGTCACAATTCTCACCTTTGATTTTCTTGTACTTCTTGTACCAGCGTCCAAATTCCTGGCATTTGGCAGTGGAGACATTGGCATAGTAGGAGCTGTTTACTATTGAGGAAATCATACTCTGTAGAGAGAGAGAAGGAGAGAGAAGGGGAGAGAGAGAAGGAGAGAGATGTTTAATTGGCAATCAATTTGAATGCTCGCTCACTTGCACACACAAACACACACATACACAAACTATCATTGAAAAAGATATACATATATCACCAGGGGAAGCCACCCATTGAAATCTAGCCCATCACCATAGCAGCACACATGGATGCAATTGACGCAGGGATCAACACCCACGCATTGAGCTCCATTTAAACACAGCATGCACAGATACATAAATAACACACACACATAAAGTCATTTGGGGAATTTTAGGTTTCTACATTGTGTAATAAGCATGGTCTCCTATTGAGATGAATTACATTGAAAATTGTACACTGTCTCTTTAAGAGTGTCAGCGAGGTTCTGAGAGATGGCGTGTGAATCTGTCATTCATTCATTGCTATGATGATTGATGTCTTTTCCATTCTTTCTGTGCCCCCTAATGTTCAGATATACTGGTAAAGTTACCAGGTTGTTAACTAGCTAGCTAACGAGGTAACATGACTTAACAAAGTGTTAATGGCCTGCGTCATGGTTTATGAATATAAAATGCGGCCCGCCAATGGAGATGCATAAAGCTGCAGCGCCAATGCGCATTAGAAGGAAAGAAACGTAGTGCAGGTAATGGGTCGCAACGTTTGAACAGTAGGTTCTCTTAGTTATGGTGCGACCATCACTGTCACAAATCTGCGCTCACTTTTTCTCTAGGGATCTGAGAATCAATGGTACCGCGAAGCCTAATCATTACGACAATTACTATAGGGCAGAGTTTTTTCTATGCACAGCAATACACTGAGTGTACAAAACATTAGGAACACCTGCTCTTTCCATGACTGACCAGGTGAATCCACGTGAAGGCTATGATCCCTTATTGAGACAATTGAGACATGGATTGTGTATGTGTGCCATTCAAAGGATGAATGGGCAAGACAAAAGATTTAAGTGCTTTTCAACAGATATGGTAGTAGGTACCAGGCGTATCGGTTTGAGTGTGTCAAGAACTGCCACGCTGACGGATTTTTTTACCCTCAACAATTTCCCATGTACATCAAGAATGGTCCACCACCCAAAGACATCCAGCCAACTTGACACAACTGTGGGAAGCATTGGAGTCAACATGGGCCAGCATCCCTGTGGAACGCTTTCGACACCTTGTAGAGTCCATGCCCCAAATTAATTGAGGATGTTCTGAGGGCAAAAGGGGGTGCAACTCAATATTAGGAAGGTGTTCCTAATGTTTTGTGCACACATTGTATATTTAGGAGCATATGCGACCAAAATGGTCACAATTTAGATCCCTGATTGTGAGAGAATTGAGCAGATCAGGGTAGTTTTGGAGTGTTGTGGAGGTTTGATAGGGGTGCAGTATCACCTGTGAGAGGGGGCACTCCTTGGCCAGTGTGCTTTGGTTCATCTCCTTGAGAAGCTCCTTGAGGGCGTTCCTCACCGTGGCGTGGTTCCACTGCTCTGACGGAAGGTCCTCCAGCTTGGCAAAGCTACAGAACCATAAAAAAAGTCAGTCACTTCCTATTTCTTGTCCTGGGGCTGGTTGCACGTAGCCTGGCTAATCTATACTGAATGCTGTTTTCAGTCTGGTTTAACAAGGTTAGGTTGCACCAGCCATGTGTAAGTTCATCACTGCATCATAGTGACTGAATTCTTGAAGTCAGAACTATTTAGTCAATAACTAGGGAATTGGTCTACACTGTCCTATCCAGATATTGTACTATTCCACAAACCACCTATTTATTTGCCTCAACTCACATCAGTCGCTAAGGGCAATACCAAAGATTTTTATAACTAACCCAAGATAGACCACAGCCTGTTGTTTCCAATGGGAGCAAATGAATCATAGTGGGCAGATCCAAGCACGAGCTAGCGAGATCCTATTGGCACGTTCTAGCATGTTAGAGAACATCTTCTCTGTGAAGTGAGAGTGTGCAATAACTAAATTCGCCCTTGCACTCCTTCTAAACAACGCCATTTAAAAAAAAAACTTTGGCAAGGTTTGGGGAACAGAAGACTATATTGAGATCAAATGTTTCTTTGATGAGAATTTTTGCAGAATGTCGGCCAAAATCCATCTTCTCCCACTGCCGGCCAATGGGCTTCCTCTCATCACCATGGCAATACTATACATGTCAGGCAATACCATCATCATGGAGACAGATGTAAACAAAGCTGGATAGTATGCGACAACACAATAAGGACCACATTCCAATCATCTGGAGTCTATCCATCTCTGTTTATCTGCCTATCAGGGCCATGTTCACTGATTCTTTGGAAAAGTGCAAGTTACTGACATGAAAGCCCTCTTGGAGAAAAATGCAGATAATAAATCAATCTCTGATGTTGGGATCTGGGCTAACTGGCTCCTTGGATTGTTCCCAATTTAGATTTTAAACCTAATACTCCACAACAGTAAACTGTTGAACTACAGAGGCCTATAGTGAAAATGTAGAAAATGCCAAGATGACATCAGTCACCCAAAGGAACTCTGTCTGATTTAATAACATTGAAATACTCCAACATGATTCCAACAGTTGGAATGTTGTAGTATCTCCAAAATCAATCTAAACAGTGGAAATACAAAGCCTTTCAATAAATTCTGTCACTGTAAGTTTATAGTCTGTGTAGCTAAAGCTATATTTGCCCACCACATTTTCCTCCTCACCCCTCAACAGCAAGTAACACATGCACGCACACACACACCTCTGTAGCTGAATGCGGAGGGTGACCATGTGATAGACATCCAGCAACATATCAGCCACCGTGGCTTCAGGAGCATCTGATAGGAAGTGGATGGGCAGAGGGTTCCAATGACCCACCTTGATGATGCCTGAGAGAGAGCGCGAGAGATAGCGAGAGAGAGAGAGAGAGATAGCGAGAGAGGGAGAGAGAGAGAGAGAAAGAGAGAGAGAGAGAGATGATTAGTGAGACACAAATAATATCAGCTCCCCCTGCTCAAAAACACACACAGTAATAGGGAGAGGTAAACTTAATTAACCCCAAACATCATTATATTGTTCCATGACATCATCACCACAGTACTTAACCCCTGGTAACACTGCCCAGAATAAAACCTCCATGAAATAGAGAGGGTCAGAGAATATGTGTGTGTGTGTGTGTGTGTGTGTGTGTGTGTGTGTGTGTGTGTGTGTGTGTGTGTGTGTGTGTGTGTGTGTGTGTGTGTGTGTGTGTGTGTGTGTGTGTGTGTGTGTGTGTGTGTGTGTGTGTGTGCGTGTGTGTGTGTGTGTGTGCGTGGGCAGTATGCACCTACAGAAAAAATGGCTTTGCAGGGAGAACAAAGTGTTTGCAATTTCGGGGGTTGCTAACAAAGTGCCAGTTGGCACATGACTCCCTATCTGTCCGTCTGTCTGAGTGTGTGAACATGTGGGTTTGCTGTCTGTGTTTGTGTTTACGTGCCAATGGATATCTGTCCAGGTGTGTGTGTGTGTGTGTGTGTGTGTGTGTGTATGTTTGTGTGTGTGAAGGTCTCTCTCTCCCAGCGGACCAGTTCCTTTGAGGCTGCACAGCAGATAGAGCCTTATCTATTAGAACCTTATCAACTATGGAAGAGACACCCAATGAGCTAGCCCCATTAACATTAACCACACACACACACACCGGGCAGAAGACGTCAACACAGCAGACAGACAAGACAAGACAGTGTATAGAAGGCTGGGGCAACACGTCAACCCACTCAGTAATACCTGCAATAAAACAGGTCAATGGTTGTTTGATCAACCTAAATTGAACGCTGTAAAAGTGGCCCTCATTGTATGAGGGAGAGGTGGGATGGGTTGGGCAGGGTAATACAAGGTAACTATTCTATAGAACAGGTTTGTCAGGGTTGGGAGAGATACCCCAACCCCTGCTGCCCCTAATTGAGTGGTGCAGGCTTTTGTTACAGCCCAGCCTTAAAACACTAAAAACGGCTGTATAATTCACCACTATATTGCCTCAGAGACAAAGTGTCTGATGTTGCTCATGGCTGTCATTAGTCACATTGAGAGTTGGAGCAGAGAATAAAGAGATACATTATGTCTGTATTTCTAATGCGTTTTCCTCTCCTCACTTACCACTACACTACACACTACGGTTCCCTGTAGTTTGTGGGTGTTCTTTAGCTTTGTATGAAAGCCTTACAAATAAATGTCCATCTACAACCCTACGCCAATGATCTACAAACAGAGCCAGTGAGTGTGGAAAAAGGAGAAGGGGAATAACTGCGTAAGATCTGGACCTCTTAGGTATAAATAACAGAACAATAATACTGTAAACATGAACACACACAGGGCCTTCCCTGAGACTCTTTCTGACTGGAGCTGTGAAAACTAAACAATGCTAATCGCATTACTATCCTCTAAATCAGAGCCAGACGGGGCCTGATAGATATCTCTCTCTCTCACACACGCGCACACGCACACACACACACACACACACACACACACACATATATATATATGTGTGTATGGGTGCACACAACCCAATCTAATAGTCAAACAGCTTCCGTGTCGTGCATCCAAAGAAGCAGTACTGTATTGCTTTTTAAAAAACACAGACGTGGTGGAGACAATGGGACATTGCCCAACCATAACACTGCAAAACACATTTACGTCCTATTCTTTCAACAATAGTTAGTCTCAGTTGTGCCCTGTACTAAAGATGGGTTAAGTGATCCAATCCTTCAGTCCCAGAGAGGAAGGCAAGGAACTCTGCTGTTTCTTCCACTACTAACTGTGTATCTGTGGATAGATATTTTGCCCAGATACTGAATTAGTGAGGGAAAGCTATGGAGACAGATGAAGACAATTTGTGTAGAACTGCCCTCCTTCATCCCCCTCCTCTCAGATCATTTTCCCTCTTCTCTCTCTGAGTGCTTTCTGTTTATATAGCTCGGTTAGCTTTGATTTGGGAGAGCTGATCTGCTTTCCTCATTGTGTGTCACATTGTGTAGTGGAGGGTATAGGCCGGCTGGCTAGGGGGTCGGAGGACAGTGGAGGGTATAGGCCGGCTAGCTAGGGGGTCGGAGGACAGTGGAGGGTATAGGCCGGCTAGCTAGGGGGTCAGAGGACAGTGGAGGGTATAGGCCGGATAGCTAGGGGGTCAGAGGACAGTGGAGGGTATAGGCCGGCTAGCTAGGGGGCCTGAGGACAGTGGAGGGTATAGGCCGGCTAGCTAGGGGGTCAGAGGACAGTGGAGGGTATAGGCCGGCTAGCTAGGGAGTCAGAGGACAGTGGAGGGTATAGGCCGGCTAGCTAGGGGGCCTGAACAGTGGAGGGTATAGGCCGGCTAGCTAGGGGGTCAGAGGACAGTGGAGGGTATAGGCTGGCTAGCTAGGGGGCCTGAGGACAGTGGAGGGTATAGGCCGGCTAGCTAGGGGTTCAGAGGACAGTGGAGGGTATAGGCCAGCTAGCTAGGGGCCGGAGAACAGTGGAGGGTATAGGCCAGCTAGCTAGGGGGCCTGAGGACAGTGGAGTTTTGCATATTTCTACCTTTGTGTACCTATTTAGGATATATCCCCATGAAGAAAATAACATTAATATTATTCATTTATGTATAGGACAGATCAGGGACCCATGACCCTAACCTTAACCCAATTTTGTTACCGGGTGTAAATCCACTTCACTTACTGTAGTTCAACAACCAAAATATATATATTTTTTAAGTCAAGGTGTCATGTCATAGCTGGCTCCCCATTCTCTCTGCAGACATCTTTGAATCTTAATTCGGAGTGGATATTTAACAGAGTTATTGGAAAATGTGGTCACAAATAACAGGGATATTTTACCGAAATTCTGTTACCAAACTTTGCATCTGCACTGTTTTTGTCAAATGTTTGGTGTAAATTCTTAAAAGTAGTCCTTGTGTATAGAGTTGCATGGTTTGTTAAACGTTGAAATCAATGTTTTTTTGTTTGGCATGCATTTTAAAGTGCACAAGTATGTATACACACGCATAGCAGTGGTGAATTCATTATTAATGAATCCGTTTTGGCCCCTTGTTATATGGCCCATGCTTCATGTCCATATTTTTTTTAATAGAAATCATTGTTCCCGTTTCCACATAAAAATTCCGCCTCCCAAAGACGTCCCTTCATGTGGCCAACTGGTGGCTTGGCTTGTGCCAATATGTGCCCATCCACACAAACACACATAGGCTTGTCCTCTTGCCTTCTCCTTTTCTCTCTCTCTCTCTCTCTTAAAGGCGCTGCATGGTCAATCCGCAGTCTTCATTGGCCGTGCAGCATTTACGGTGATATGGCCTCGGCAGAAGTCTGGACATTCATACCTTTTGCACTTTGCCAAGCAGCGTTGAGTTGTTGTGAAGGAAGTTGTCAAAGAGGTGAGTTTGCATTTATACAAGACCTCCCGCTGTCACCAACCGTCAACCAATCATGTCAATGCGAGGTATACAGAGCCTTCCCCATTGTTATAACATTTGAAAGGCGCCCAGCGATGTGGTACTGAGATCAATTTGGCCTCTGCGTGCCTTCGGACGCTTCGCAATTGCGTCACACCATCCATATGCGCCTCTGACCACATTTTGGTATCAAGCATAAATTGGCTCTTACTCACAGACACACAGAAACACGTATGTGCCTACACACGCACACACAGACACACACAGCGACAGAATCACACACACACAGACACACACACAGCGACAGAATCACAGACACACACACAGCGACAGAATCACACACACACACAGACACACACAGCGACAGAATCACACACACACACGCAGACAGACAGAGAGACGACGACAGTCAAACAGACAGACAGAGAGAGAGACACACACACTGACCTATGGAACAAGGCTTAAGCGATGCAGCAGGCTAGCTACACACGAAGGGCTCCTCATTCCAAGCTGGTTCCAGTTCTCGTACCCCCCCCCCCTCCCCCCAGGGGAAACCCCACATGCATGACTCACACAGCCGTTCTACTTCATATCATCATAACCAAACCTAGCGCTCATATTCATCTGTCTATCTGGTAAGAATTTGTATCTATTAGGGATCCCCATTAGCTGTGGCCAAGGCAGCAGCTACTCTTCCTGGGGTCCAAACACAAAGTGGACAATCAGTGAGGGTGAAGGAAGACATTCTGCCAATACTGATATGTTCTGTAAGTCACCACAACACGTTTTATATATGACTGGAACAGGGATGTGTGAAAGAGAAGGAAGAAGTTACCCTTAAGCACTGATACAAGGTCAGATATGTATGTATGCGTCGGATGGTTGAGGTTAGGAGCCAGGTAATGATTCAAAGTAATCTGATCCTAGATCTGTGGTTAGGTGCAATGTATACCAAAACTGTGAGTGACAGGACTCATATTTCACAATAGGTCTAGAGTCATCTGTACATCCACTAAACAAAACCAAACTCAAAACATTTGTTCTGTATAGCTCTCTGACCCTGTAACGTGGCAGCACAGCAACAATGTACTCTCCTCTCTGAGGCCTACAGCGTGGCTGGCCAACCGGCCACTGTTAACTGTCTGAAGCCTTAAAGTACAGGTCTGTCCCTTCCATTCTATAAAAGCCTTCAGACCCTTATAACTGAAATAAACAATATGCACCAGTTAATTACTAACTGGATCTAATTAAAGAAAGGCCGTGGTGCTGGGAGAGAATTTAAATACACCGCTGGGACACAAGTATGCAGGACACAATTCAAACAGGGAGAAAATAGCCAAGACTCTGTGTAATTTTGGTTGGTGACCGCAGAGGAAAAAATGTATAATTTAAGCCAGAAATTATTCATTTAACATAAATGCTTATTTTAAAAAACAAAAGTATTTTTGAGGAAGAGTAGGGAAGGGGGAGGGGGTTGTGTGTGTGTGTGTGTGTGTGAGCTGGTATTTGCGTGTGTTTTTATGTCAGAGCATGCAACTGTGTGGGTGTGTGTGTGTCATCTATGCGTGCACGCAACTATCTTTTGGTTATGTATTCATTAAACTGTGTCGATGTGTATGTAAGTGTGTGCTTGTATGTGTGTGTGTGTGTGTGTGTGTGTGTGTGTGTGTGTGTGTGTGTGTGTGTGTGTGTGTGTGTGTGTGTGTGTGTGTGTGTGTGTGTGTGTGTGTGTGTGTGTGTGTGTGTGTGTGTGTGTGTGTGTGTGTGTGTGTGTGTGTGTGTGTGTGTGTGTGTGTGTGGGCATGAAGAGCAGATATATTATTTGTTGTCCCTCTACTTATTCAGCCTGACTATTTGTTGAACTGTGTGTCTGAGGAGTGTTACTGATGATGATGATGATGTTGACCTCCTCTACTTATTCAGCCTGACTATGTGTTGAACTATGTGTCCGAGGAGTGTTACTGATGAGGATGATGATGGTGTTGTCCTCCTCTACTTATTCAGCCTGACTATGTGTTGAACTGTGTGTCCGAGGAGTGTTACTGATGATGATGTTGACCTCCTCTACTTATTCAGCCTGACTATGTGTTGACCTGTGTGTCCAAGGAGTGTTACTGATGATGATGTTGTTGTTGCTGCTGTAGCCGTTTGTAAGGTGCTGCTGGTGACACTGGTCACTTTAATAATGTTTACATACTGTTTACCCACTTTATATGTATATACTGTATTCTAGTCAAGGTTCATCCAATATAACTACTGCTGTACACACCTTTTCTATTCATATACTGTCCATACTGTCTATAAACACACCATCATATACTGTCCATACTGTCTATACACACCATCATATACTGTCCATACGGTCTATACACACCATCATATACTGCCCATACTGTCTATACACACCATCATATACTGTCCATACTGTCTATACACACCATCATATACTGTCCATACTGTCTATACACACCATCACATACTGTCCACACTGTCTATACAAACCATCACATACTGTCCATACTGTCTATACACACCATCATATACTGTATATACACACCATCATATACTGTATATACACACCATCATATACTGTCCATACTGTCTATACACACCATTATATACTGTCTATACACACCATCATATACTGTATATACACACCATCATATACTGTCCATACTGTCTATACAAACCATCATATACTGTCTATACACACCATCATATACTGTCTATACACACCATCATATACTGTCTATACTGTCTATACACACCATCATATACTGTCCATACTGTCTATACACACCATCATATACTGTCCATACTGTCTATACACACCATCATATACTGTCTATACACACCATCACATACTGTCCACACTGTCTATACAAACCATCACATACTGTCCACACTGTCTATACAAACCATCATATATTGTCCATACTGTCTATACACACCATCATATACTGTCTATACAAACCATCATATACTGTCTATACAAACCATCACATACTGTCCACACTGTCTATACAAACCATCATATATTGTCCATACTGTCTATACACACCATCATATACTGTCCATACTGTCTATACAAACCATCATATACTGTCTATACACACCATCATATACTGTCTATACACACCATCATATACTGTCTATACTGTCTATACACACTATCATATACTGTCTATACAAACCATCACATACTGTCCACACTGTCTATACAAACCATCATATATTGTCCATACTGTCTATACACACCATAATATACTGTCCATACTGTCTATACAAACCATCATATACTGTCTATACACACCATCATATACTGTCTATACACACCATCACATACTGTCTATACTGTCTATACACACCATCATATACTGTCTATACACACCATCATATACTGTCCATACACACCATCATATACTGTCTATACACACCATCACATACTGTCCACACTGTCTATACAAACCATCACATACTGTCCACACTGTCTATACAAACCATCATATATTGTCCATACTGTCTATACACACCATCATATACTGTCTATACAAACCATCATATACTGTCCACACTGTCTATACACACCACCATATACTGTCTATACAAACCATCATATACTGTCCATACTGTCTATACAAACCATCATATACTGTCCATACTGTCTATACACACCATCAGATACTGTCTATACTGTCTATACTGTCTATACAAACCATCATATACTGTCCATACTGTCTATACAAACCATCATATACTGTCTATACTGTCCATACTGTCTATACAAACCATCATATACTGTCTATACACACCACCATATACTGTCCATACTGTCTATACACACCATCATATACTGTATATACACACCATCATATACTGTCCATACTGTCTATACATACCATTATATACTGTCTATACACACCATCATATACTGTATATACACACCATCATATACTGTCCATACTGTCTATACACACCATTAAATACTGTCTATACACACCATCATATACTGTCTAAACAAACCATCATATACTGTCTATACTGTCTATACAAACCATCATATACTGTCCATACTGTCTATACACACCATTAAATACTGTCTATACACACCATCATATACTGTCTAAACAAACCATCATATACTGTCCATACTGTCTATACAAACCATCATATACTGTCCATACTGTCTATACAAACCATCATATACTGTCTATACTGTCCATACTGTCTATGCAAACCATCATATACTGTCTATACACACCATCATATACTGTTCATACTGTCTATACACACCATCATATACTGTCCATACTGTCTATACAAACCATCATATACTGTCTATACAAACCATCATATTCTGTCTATACTGTCCATACTGTCTATGCAAACCATCATATACTGTCCATACTGTCTATACAAACCATCATATACTGTCTATACACACCATCATATACTGTTCATACTGTCTGTACACACCGTCATACACTGTCTCTACTGTCCATACTGTCTATACACACCATCATATACTGTTCATACTGTCTGTACACACACCATCATATACTTTTCATTCTTAGATTCCAGACTCTGAAATAGCTCATTCTGATATTTCTTAATTCCTTTCTTTTTATTTTGTGGATTTGTGTGTATTGTTTTGTATTTGTAGGTATTACTGCACTGTTGGAGCTAGACGCATAAGCATTTAGCTGCACTTGTGATAACATCTGAAAAATGTGTATGCGACCAATCAAATTTGATTTGTGATGTCTGGTTTAGTCTACATGGCTTTGAACAGCCTGGATGTTTTTGGGAGGACTGTATTGATGTGGACAGGGGACCACTGTGAATGATGAGACAGACCTCCCCTGATACTTGGCATACACGGCTAGACTACAACTACAACTACTAGCTGGTAATGTCATTCTGCATACTATGGCAAATGCTTTACTGCCCAGGCCAGTTAAGACCCTTTTCATAAGAGATTTAATAGGGACAATATACAGTGAGTGTACAAAACATTAGGAACACCTGCTCTTTCCATGACATAGACTGACCAGGTGAATCCAGCTGAAAGCTATGATCCCTTAATGATGTCACCTGTTAAATCCACTTCAATCAGTATAGCGCCTTGAGACAATAGAGACATGGATTGTGTATGTGTGCCATTCAGAGAGTGAATTGGCAAGACAAACGATTGAAGTGCCTTTGAACAGGGTATGGTAGTAGGTGCTAGGTGCACCGGTGTGAGTGTGTTAAGAAGTGCAACACTGCTGGGTTTTTCCTGCTCAACACTTTCCCATGTGTATTAAAAATGGTCCACCAGCCACTGTGGGAAGCATTGGAGTCAACATGGGCCAGCATCCCTGTGGAATGCTTTTCGACAACTTGTAGTCCATGTCCTGACAGATTGAGGCTGTGCTGAGGGCTGAAAGGGTGCAACTCAATATTAGGAAGGTGTTCTTTTTGTACACTCAGTGTATATGTAAAATCTTAGCTGTAATTCTCAGTAATAGTCTGATTATTGATTGTTGTTGTTAAAACTACGACACCAAAAATATATCAACAGACTAATAAAATAGTTTAATTCTGTCTATTTGCCTACAGTATCTATTATCTAAACAATTCAAAGAATATCATGAAATGGAAAATACCTCCCTTTGACCAACTGTGGCTTTGGGCGGAGACGGTACTCACGTTCACCTCAGTGCCTTCAGACAATAAATACAGTAAAAATATAGTTTGAATAGAAAATAAAAGTATAAAAGAACAATCTGAACAATGTCTTTAGAATTGTCAGAGTCATAATAAACAGGGGTGTTATGCACCAAAAATCTGAGAGTGCACAAAATAAGTGAGTATGGCTGGGGGTTGGTGAAGTTGGAGAATTTTGAACCCCTGAAACAGCTTTTTCCTGCAATCTAGAGCCATAATCCATATGCTTACCTCTATGTAAAAAATATATATGTACAGTATATCTAAGCATACCTCTTGACCTGTCTGTATCCTCCTGATGGGTGGTTATTTTTATAAACTAAATACTCTTCTCTGCTAAAATATGTGTAACAGATTGAAAGGAATGTGAGTCTTATTCAGTACATTTAGTTTAAAAAAGAATAGTAATCTGTACATGTAGGTAGGGGTAAAGTGACTATGCATAGATAATAAACAGCAAGGGGGGGGGGGGTTAATGTAAGTAGTCCGGTTGGCCATTTAATTAATTGTTCAGCAGTCTTACGGCTTGGGGTTAGAAACTGTTAAGGAGCATTTTGGTCCCGTTTGCCATGCGGTAGCAGAGAGAACAGTCTATGACTTGGGTGACTGGAGTCTTTGACAATTTTTGGGACCTCCCTCTGTTACCCCCTAGTATATAGGTCCTGGATGGCAGGAAGCCTGGCCCCAGTGATGTACTGGGCCATACGCACTACCCTCTGTAGCACCTTATGGTCAGATGCCGAGCAGTTGCCATACCAGGCGATTATGCAACCGGTCAGTTGTAGAACTTTGAGGATCTGGGGACCCATGCCAAATCTTTTCAGTCTCCTGGGGGGGAAAAGGTGTTGTCGTGCCTTCTTCACAACTGTCTTGGTGTGTTTGGACCATGATAGTTCGTTGGTAATGTGGATACCAAGGAACTTGAAACTCTTGACATGCTCCACTACAGCCCTGTCGATGTTAATTGGGGCCTGTTCTACCGCCCTGCATTTTCCTGTACTCCAAGATCAGCTCCTTTGTCTTGCTCACATTGAGGGAGATGTTCCTCACTATAGGCTGTCTCATCGTTGTCGGTGATCAGGCCTAACACTGTTTTGTCGTCAGCAAACTTAATGATGGTGTTGGAGTCGTGCTTGGCCACGCAGTCGTGGGTGAACAGGGAGTTAAAGAGGGGACTAAGCACACACCCCTGAGGGGCCCAAGTTTTGAGGATCAGCGTGGGACATGTGTTGTTGCCACCCTTACCACCTGGGGGGTGGCCCGTCAGGAAGTCCAGGATCCAGTTGCAGAGGGAGGTGTTTAGTCCCCGTATCCTTAGCTTAGTGATGAGATTGGTGGGCACTATGGTGTTGAACGCTGAGCTGTATGAACAGCATTCTTACATAGGTGTTCCTTTTGTCCAGGTGGAAAAGGGCAGTGTAGAGTGCAATTGAGATTGCGTCATCTGTGGATCTGTTGGGGCGGTATGCAAATTGGAGTGGGTCTAGGGTTCCCGGGATTATGGTTTTGATGTGAGCCATGACCAGCCTTTCAAAGCATTTCATGGCTACCAACGTCAGTGCTAAAAAGCGGTAATCATTTAGGCAGGTTACCTTTGCTTCCTTGGGCACAGGGACTATGGTGGTCTGCTTGAAACATGTAGGTCTACAGACTCAGTCAGGGAGAGGTTGAAAACGTCAGTGAAGACACTTGCCAGTTGGCCCGCGCATGCTTTGAGTACACGTACTGGTAATCCGTCTGACCCTGCGGCTTTGTTAATGTTGACCTGTTTAAAGGTCTTGCTCACCTCGGCTACGGAGAGCGTGATCACACAGTCGTCCGGAACAGCTGGTGCTCTCATACATGCTTCATTGTTGCTTGCCTCTAAGCGATCATAAAAGGGCATTTAGCTCATCTGGTAGCTAGCTATTCTAATTTGATTGATAGCCTGAAATGGCTTTTTGGTAGCTAGTTATGAGGTTAGGCGATTAGGAACCTATCTGGGCTAGATAAATACCAACTTCATACAATTGCTAGGTGGCTAGTAGTATTATGAGAAACAACAACAACATTATCATTAAAAAAAGGACAAATCTGAGGGGGCACTTGCCCCTGTGCCCCCCTTGGGCATGACGCCTCTGATAATGAATGTAGTATTTTTAGCACAAGATGAGTCATGTAGGGGACAGTAAGGACGTAGGGGTACAGAGTACAGAGTACAGAGTCTGTGGTTCAGGTGGTATGACAGAATAAAGCAGAGAGAAGAGAAAATAAGAGAAGAAGAGTTCATGTAGAGCATACGGGTACGGTGGGTACAGAGTACAGTGCAGTACAGTGTGTTTCAGGTAGTTTGGCAGAGAGGAAAGTGACGGAAAGCAGAGAAGAAAGGAGTTCATTCAGACAGTGATAAGGGTTGTTGACCTTGAGCCAGTAAACAGGGATTACCTGTGCAGTGCCAGTCTATCTGTTATGATGTGTGGGTGTACTGTATGAAGTGAGGTCTCTCACGTGCGTCACACGACATGAGATTTGTTGGTTCAAACTATAAATGACATGCTACTTGAAATCAGAGCCTCTCCAGATGACACATTACTTGTCTGGTGAAAAAAGCTGGCGCCATGACAGTGATCATTTTAATGACTTATTTTGTTGGATAGCAATTATACTGCAATAAATACTACATACCAGCAACACAACAAAAATATGGTATTTTTCTGACACACAGGGGCGGCAGTTCAGTTATTGCCTACCGCCATGAATAGCCCCTAAGAATCAAATGAACAAAAGGATAGAGTAATATGGGGTGTCTTCATGCACGCCATTATTCACACGCCATTATTCACATGCCATTATTCACACGCCATTATTCACACGCCATTATTCACACGCCATTATTCACACGCCATTATTCACACGCCATTATTCACACCACATTATTCACATGCCATTATTCACATGCCATTATTCACACGCCATTATTCACACGCCATTATTCACACCACATTATTCACATGCCATTATTCACACGCCATTATTCACACGCCATTATTCACACCACATTATTCACACCACATTATTCACACCACATTATTCACACGCCATTATTCACACCACATTATTCACACGCCATTATTCACACGCCATTATTCACACGCCATTATTCACACGCCATTATTAACACGCCATTATTCACACGCCATTAATCACACCACATTATTCACACCACATTATTCACACGCCATTATTCACACCACATTATTCACACACCATTATTCACACGCCATTATTCACACCACATTATTCACACGCCATTATTCACACGCCATTATTCACACCACATTATTCACACACCATTATTCACACCACATTATTCACACGCCATTATTCACACACCATTATTCACACGCCATTATTCACACGCCATTATTCACACGCCATTATTCACACGCCATTATTCACACACCATTTCAGTTGAAGTCAATGTATCTCAGTTGACTGGTTGTGTCTATTGTTACCATATATCAACGTGAAGCAACTCCCTGCAGTTAGAATGTGCTGCATACTTTAGTGAACACAAGTAAACATCACTGTCCTCCTGGAGATGACAACCATGTGTGCAACAATAAATTCCACCATTATTATGTTCCTCCCCTAGACCTCTCACACATAAACATTCCCACACATACACAACGCACACAATAAAGCATGTGCATGTACTTAGATACATTTAGTCACACACATAGTCTTTTTGCATCTTGGAGGAACTAGACTCATTATTTTTCAACTCTTTGTTCTGTGTTTAATGAGTTTCTCAGACTGTCTGTTCTTTAGTTGTGTTTTTCAAACATTCTTTACTTAGTCCTACCCTGAGAGCACAAAACACCATAAGAGTCAGTGTATCGTCTGACTAGTGTCCCTCACAGTCAATTATTGCTGTGTGCTCTATAACTCTTTGTGTAGCTGGCCTTGTGCTAGATCGGTGTGTGAACTGGTCCTAGATCAGTTGGAATATAGCAGTGCCAAAGCTGGAACTCAGTACCAGTTCATCCGTTTAGAGCCGGTCTGTTGCGTTTACTGGTCATAAATCAGTTGAAAATACACCATGTTCCAAGGTGATAACTTTAAGTGTAAAGTAAGCCTACAGTATGGGACTGACGTTGTGCATTGGCAGATTGCAGTGGTGCTAACTCTGTACCAGGTGTGTGTATGTGGGAGAACTCTTTGCATTTTCAGCTGTATTGCTAACTGGCCCTAGATCAGTTATAGCTCTAACTCAGTACCAGGTAGAGTCTTTGTGGCTGGTGCTTCGTTGATACAGTAGTCTGACTGTGGGTCAGTGTGTAGGATACAGTGCTCACCATGGGCCTGAGCTGCTGAGCTGTGGGAGTACCCCAGGGCCAGCAGGGCTGTCTCCACCAGCTGGTTGAAGAGGATATCTTTCCTGACCAGGACAAACTCAGCATGCTCCTCTCTGTGTCCCTCCTTCCTCTCCACCTCCTCACGCTCTCGTTCACGCTGCATCCCTCCGTCAGGCCCTGCCTGCTCTACCACACAGAACACTGGGATCATCAGACCTGGAGGAGAGGAGAGGAGAGGAGAGGAGAGGAGAGAGAGAGAGAGAGAGAGAGAGAGAGAGAGAGAGAGAGAGAGAGAGAGAGAGAGAGAGAGAGAGAGAGAGAGAGAGGAGAGGAGAGGAGAGGAGAGGAGAGGAGAGGAGAGGAGAGGAGAGGAGAGGAGAGGAGAGGAGAGGAGAGGAGAGGAGAGGAGAGGAGAGGAGAGGAGAGGAGAGGAGAGGAGAGAGGGAGAGGAGAGAGAGGAGAGAGAGAGAGAGAGAGAGAGAGAGAGAGAGAGAGAGAGAGAGAGAGAGGAGAGGAGAGGAGAGGAGAGGAGAGGAGAGGAGAGGAGAGGAGAGGAGAGGAGAGGAGAGAGAGAGAGAGAGAGAGAGAGAGAGAGAGAGAAGGTAAAGAGAAATTGACGAGAACGTTAGTAAATCATATGCTAAGAAGGTGAAATATTATATATTATATCTAATTAGGTCTGCATGGAATACATTTTCTATATATTATATGTGCTGATATAAATTACACGAAACAATCAATGGATCGTTAGAATGGCTGTTTATTCAGTTTTGTAGTATACTTTTGTCTCTTAAATCCTGTTCAAGTAATAGACTGCAGCTAATCTAACGGCAAGGATATTCTTTAGATTAAAGGTGAAATAAAAATGGATATGCAAAGACATCATAAAAAGTTAGCAGAGAGAATCACCATTCGAAGTGTCAATATCAATTGATAAGCTTGAGACTGCTGAACTATCTAAGTTATTTACATTGATTGAACGCCACAAGAGTACAGTTGGTGCTTTCTGGATCAAACACTAATACAAGCTATTGTGTCCATGATCAGTTCTTCAATCATTTAAAGTTACACAGAATTCAGTGGACTTGCTATGGAAGTTTCAAATCAAATCAAATCAAATGTATTTATATAGCCCTTCGTACATCAGCTGATATCTCAAAGTGCTGTACAGAAACCCAGCCTAAAACCCCAAACAGCAAGCAATGCAGGTGTAGAAGCACGGTGGCTAGGAAAAACTCCCTAGAAAGGCCAATACCTAGGAAGAAACCAGGCTATGTGGGGTGGCCAGTCCTCTTCTGGCTGTGCCGGGTGGAGATTATAACAGAACATGGCCAAGATGTTCAAATGTTCATAAATGACCAGCATGGTCGAATAATAATAAGGCAGAACAGTTGAAACTGGAGCAGCAGCACAGTCAGGTGGAAGTTGAAACTGGAGCAGCAGCATGGCCAGGTGGACTGGGGACAGCAAGGAGTCATCATGTCAGGTAGTCCTGGGGCATGGTCCTAGGGCTCAGGTCAGTTGAAACTGGAACAGCAGCATGGCCAGGTGGACTGGGGACAGCAAGGAGTCATCATGTCAGGTAGTCCTGGGGCATGGTTCAACGGCTCTACTTTGGACGATTTATCGCAAGGCCTTGTAGATGATTTATAATTGAACTATTTCATGGATTAAGCTGGAGCGTGGTAACCGTTCCCAGAGTGATAATGGTCCACACAATGCCCTCATACTTTTCTGTGTTATTGACTGTATGTGTGTTTATTCCATGTGTAACTCTGTGTTGTTGTTTTTGTCGCACTGCTTTGCTTTATCTTGGCCAGGTCACAGTTGTAAATGAGAACTTGTTCTCAACTGGCACACCTGCTTAAATAAATGTGAAATATATATATTTTTAAATAAACAACTGCCCAGAGCCTTCTTTCACATCAGACCTGGCACCGTGACCTGCCCACAGGTCACCAACGTTGGTCGGGCAGTAACACAGACTGTCAAAGATTGCAGTGAGTAGAGGTCAGGAGTTTTTCCTGACCACATCAGCTGACATCTAGGGCTCTTTCACTCCCAGCATCCAGGCATGATGTTTTTCGCCCCATATTCAATATTGTTTCAACTGTTGTGGTTTTCTATGGACCCTCACCCTACTACAATAGTCATGTAGCGCACAGTAGAATGATAACCAGCGACGATTGCTAGTGTTTACAAGTTAACAGAATAGTCAACATTTAAAATAATCGAATTCTTAATCTTTCGTTAATTAATTTCTTATTTTTAGTACCACTCCCAAAATCCCACCCCACTATCAGATATCACTATCCTTTTGATTCACAACAACCACATGATTCCTCCTTCACCAATATCCCTCTTTTTCCTGAAAGGCTTTTGATTGTAGGCCACCTGTCGACTGGCAATTAATTAAGGCAA
>NC_034175.2:49544036-49571295 GCF_002021735.2 Oncorhynchus kisutch | reverse complement strand
CTGCCAATTATCAAAGAGCAGAGAGAACACACACACACAAGCAAGCCAAATGGACCGGTCATATTTGCATACTAGTCTTTGGACACTGCCAGCCAACAATGTGCGTGAACTATGTCTGATGTGAGGGAGAGAGAGTAGGGGGGACAGAGAGAGAACAGAAAAAGAGAGGAGAAAACGAGTGAGAATTGGAAAGGGGTACCCCACTGAAGAGAGATGGTAAGAAGGTATATTATTTTATAGCACCTTTTATTTAGCAGCCTACGTTACAAGAAATGTGGGCGGCAGGTAGCCTAGCGGTGGGGCAGGAACCAAAAATTAGCTGGTTCCAACCCCTGAGCCCGACTTCATAAAAAATCGGTCGATGTGCCCTTGAGCAAGGTAACCCTAATAGCTCCTGTAAGTTGCTGGATAACAGCGTCAATGTTAAACAAAGAGAAAAGTAGTAGGGGAAGAAAATAAAAATATGATTCTTTTGGGAGCAAGAGGGATGATCAAGAAAAGAATACATGTGAAGAAAGAGAGGGATGATCTCCATCCTCTCCAACCAAAGCCCCCACCCTCCTGATCGTTTTTACAGACCTAGTCTCTCTCTCCCTGCTAACACTGTCATGAGTCCCCCACAAAGACATCGTTTCACACTGTGGTCTCTCTCCCTCTCTTCTCCTTCTCCCCCTCCCTCTTCTCCTTCTCTCCCTCTTTCTTCCTCTTCTCCTTCTCCCTCTTCTCTTTCTGTCCCTCTCCCTCTTCTCTTCTCCCTCTTCTCTTCTCTTCTCCCTCTCCCCTTCTCCCTCTCCCTCTTCTCTTCTCCCCTTCTCCTCTACTCTTGCCTCCCCTCTCCTCACCTTCTTCTCCCTCTTCTCTTCTCCCTTCTTCTCTTCTCCCTCTTCTCTTCTCTCCTCTCTCTTCTCTCTTCTCTTCTCTCCCTCTCCCCCTTCTCCTCTCCTCTTCTCTTCTCCCTCTCCCTCTCTCTTCTCCCTCTCCCTCACCTTCTTCTCCCTCTTCTCTTCTCTCTCTCTTCTCCCTCTTCTCTTCTCCCTCTCCTCTTTCTCCCTCTCCTCTCTCTTCTCCCTCTCCCTCTTTCCTCCTCTCCCTCTCTTCTCTTCTCCCCATCTTTCTCTTCTCCCTCTCCTCTTCTCCACTCTCCCTCTTCTCCCGTCTCCCGTCTTCTTCTCCCTCTCCTCTTCTCTTCTCTTCTCCCCTTTCGCCTCTCTCTCTCCCTCTTCTCTTTCTCCCTCTCGCCTCTTCTCTTCTCCCTCTCCCTTCTTCCCTCTCCCTTTCTCTTCTCCCTCTCCCTCTTTCTCCCCTCTCCCTTCCTCCCTCTCCCTTCTCCTTCTCCCTCCTCCCTCTTCTCCCTCTCCCTCTTCTCTTCTCCCTCTCCCTCCTTCTTCTCTTCTCCCTCTCCCTCTCTTCTCCCTCTCCCTCTTTCTCTGCTCCCTCTTCCCTCCATTCTCCTCTCCCTCTCCCTCTTTCTCCCTCCTCTCTCTCCTTCCCTCTCCTCTTCTCCCTCTCCCTCTTTCTCCCTCTCCCTCTTTCCTCTTCTCCCTCTTCTCCTCTCTCCCTCTTCTCTTTCCTCTTCTCCCTCTTCTCCCTCTTCTCCCTCTCCCTCTTCTCTTCTCCCTCTTCTCCCTCTTCTCCCTCTCCCTCTTCTCTTCTCCCTCTCCCTCTTCTCCCTCTCCCTCTTCTCTTCTCCCTCTCCCTCTTCTCTTCTCCCTCTCCCTCTTCTCTTCTCCCTCTCCGGCTCCCGCATGGGGCAACGCCTCTCATTTCTCCACTACAGAGGAGAAAACACCACCGACCACGGAACCCAAAGAAAACTGCCCACATACACCTCCAATCTGAGAGGAATTACGAGCTTGGGTGAAATGTCTAAATGAATAATAAATTAAACACATTAGCCTTGGCGTGATTAAGAAGAAACTTTGCGTGGGCCCAAAAAAAGCAAGTGGCTGAATTCCCTGGTGTTTAATAAGATCGGCATGAAGAAATACGAAGGACCTTTGAATGGAAAGAAATGTGTTCCAGTGCTAGTACAGTAGTTAGTCTCTCTCTCTCTCTCTCTCTCTCTCTCTCTCTCTCTCTCTCTCTCTCTCTCTCTCGCAGCTCTGTTCAAGAACAATAGAATAGCCACATATAAATGGTATTGCTATAATACACCGTCTAATGTAAACAGCTTCAGGAACAGCTATTCAACTCTCTCCTCCAATATAAACTGCATGGAGGGAAATTGTCTCCCAACCTCCTGTAAACTAGATGATTATTTACTAGCCACCAGGGAGGATATCATTTGAACAAGAAAGGACAAAAGGATCTACAAGGAGAGTAATAGGCTAACCCCAGTCACAGTAGGAGCTTTAATCTATTCCCTGTACTTTTATCTTCTGCATAACCTCTAATCATTGTATGTAGAAAGGGCCACATGCCTCACTCACCCTGTACTCAGCTCCCCTCACCTCTCACCTCAGTACATTTGCTCCAAACCTCTCCCCTCCAACAAGTCCCAACCTGACCCTCAGGAGCCGACGATCCCAATCACCCCCCCACTGCCGCCTGCCGGCATCTCAGCGCCCTTCTTTCCTTCAGAACCTCCTCCACCATAGTCACAAATATTTGAGGAGATAAAAATATTGAAAAAATCACATATTCTCGTGCCCACATACTGGGTGGCAACCTTAGAGGGGGTGTCAACCTCAAACACATCTACACCGAAAGCTGTTTTAATGTGACCCAGCGACGTCAACTTGTACTGATGAGGCCGATGCAGCCCAGAAGACGTTGCTTTGCCTCTCCAATGTCCTGACCATTAACCTGTCTCAAGACTAGACAGACCATACCAACATGCAGAAGCAGCCTCACTTTACAGTATGAATATCTACAACAAACCCTTCTCTTTTCCTTCAAACTCAGTGATCCGGTGCAACATTCCTTTTTCTGAATTATGGATAGTGTAAGAATGTGGAGTATATTAAATATTAAACCCGGTGCCAGACAATGCCTGTGGACCGTACAGAGAACAGAGCACAGCCGCCCATGTCTCATAGTGTCATTGTTTTCCTCCTTCACAGGACAACATGGGGTTTCACCTTCAATGGGAGAGGGGGGGGGGGGGGGTCGTGGGTGTGTGTGTGTGTGTGTGTGTGTGTGTGTGTGTGTAGGTGAATTCTGTGTTCTAGCCTTACAGTGGAAAATATGAGTGTGTAGACAAAGTCGTGCACGCAGGCACACACGCACACACACACACACACACACACACAAAGAGTTGTGTGACAGTTTAGAAGCACTTCCACATTGTACATGTGTGGGGGGAAAAGTAAATAGCTGTTCTTATAACAGGTCGATATATCAATGGATTTCATGACCAATAAACTGATCTATTTAGCAGACCAGATATAACTGTTCAATAATAACTAGACCTCATCCAGTTCACCCGACATCATACAGTGTGGTTCTGGGAGATCTGCAGTTAATGCTGAGTCGATAAGATGTTAAATATCTGTCCTATAGGGAAGGACACACTGTTATGCCTTGTGGTAATAGAGAGCAGACAGGGAGGCATTTTTGAATCCCTGAGCAGCTATTTAGACAAACACTCTTTGAAATTCACTACTTTGATTATCTTGGACACTTGAGGTTTCATCTGCAAAATAGGCTACTCCTAAATTCCACATTCTCATACAGACAAAACAAATACACACGCACAGACGTAAGATCGCAAAGGAAAAATACAGACACACCCGTACTGATTGGAAAATACTACATAGCAATAAACACACCTATAAACAATACGTGAAATACACACACACGTACACAAACACATGTGTAATTCTAAACCCGCTGGACATAGAGCAGAGTCTTCATGATTCCATCATCATTTGTAATACTGCTACCATCAGCCAACTCATAATAACTATTATAATAGTCCCAATGACAGGGTGGAACTGTGTATAAAAGTGAGTAAAAGGAGACTGTCTCTCCCTCTCTTCTCTCTTCCACCTCCTCTCTTTTCCTCTCTGTCTCTCCCTCTCTTCTCTCTTCCACCTCCTCTCTTTTCCTCTCTGTCTCTCTCCTGCATTCTTCCACCTCCTCCCTTTTCCTCTCTGTCTCTCCCTCTCTTCTCTCTTCCACCTCCTCCCTTTTCCTCTCTGTCTCTCCCTCTCTTCTCTCTTCCACCTCCTCTCTTTACCTCTCTGTCTCTCTCCTGCATTATTCTACCTCTTCTCTTTTCCTCTCTGTCTCTCCCTCTCTTCTCTCTTCCACCTCCTCTCTTTTCCTCTCTGTCTCTCTCCTGCATTCTTCCACCTCCTCTCTTTTCCCCTCTGTCTCTCCCTCTCTTCTCTCTTCCACCTCCTCTCTTTTCCCCTCTGTCTCTCCCTCTCTTCCACCTCCTCTCTGTTTCTCTCCTGCATTCTTCCCCCTCCTCTTTTCCTGTGTCTTTCTCTTCCCCCCCCCCCCCCCGTCTTTCTCACTCTCTCTCTCATATTTTCTGCTCCAAATTCTGTCAGGAGAGCTGTGCTCTGAGCACGTTGTGCCCCACACAGGAGACTGAGGGCAGTAAATGTTGTACAACTGATGTAAGTGTACTTACAAACAGAAGCTCTATGGAGTGTGAGAGAGAGAGACAGAGAGAGAGAAATCGACACTAAAAGAAAGATTGAGAGTAGGTGCGCACATGCTAGAGAGATAGTGTGAGAGAGAGAGAGAGAGAGATAGTTGTGGAAAAAGAGTTTTGCGCAAAAGTAACAACTTTGATAGATATTGTGACACACCCCCTAAACTCAAAAAGAACTGAATAATGTCTGGCTGGACTGGGGTGGGCCACAAACTAATTTAACCCAATATTGCAAGCTCTGACTTTGCTAAAATGTGGAATACAAGTAGTCAGTTGTCTGCCCTATATACACAAACAAACATCATTAGGATATCTTCATACATCTAGGAAATGTAGGCCTGTAAACACAGAGATACAATAGGCGGAATTATCAACTATGAATATTTATGATGAATGTAAGCTTTACTTTCTGGTGGCTGACCTTCCAAGGCATGGTCCTGCCTGACTTAAACACATCCAGTTGCACGTATTTTGACGTTGTGGCTATTGTAATCGGCTCTAAGGAAAACAAGTGGGCTCAGACATTGTCACATCACATGTAAATATGAATTTTGTAAATGTGTTTTTTTTTTCTCTCAGAATTGTGTACAACACTCACGCCCATGAAGACTTTTTTCATGTAAATCGATTCTGAATCTAATATGGCCAACATAATTATACTCAAACACCTTTTCCTGCATATAAATTGTTGTGGTTCATTTAGTATTGTGTTACTGGGTCTTTAAAAGGGTTGCATGCGGCTCTTGGTATAACTAGGGCTTTGAGTGGCACTGCCATGCCTCTTGTGTTTGAATAGCTGATGTCAACTAGCTCTTCAATGTGTGTTCATGTGTTTCACAACACAAGCACATGGTAGCATAACCACATTACAGGAAAACAATATCTATCAATTGAATCACTTTTGCAGTCAAATATTTTTTCACAATCATCCCTTTCACAAATGGGAGACATTAGAGATGTGAAAAAAACATGGTTGTGTTTTGTTCTACTTCGGGTCAGGGTAAAAAAGGGTTGGCCGTGAGCCTAAGGGGTAAGAGAGCTAGAATTAGGACAGACAGGAAGACACACAAAGAAAAAAGTAGAGGAGAGGAGAAACATTGTAACTAAGAACACAGACAAATATAAATGATAACAAAACAACAGTTATAAAACACAAAGTTAATGAAACAACAGACAAAACACAAAGTAAATGAAATAACAGACAAAACACAAAGTAAATGAAACAACAGACAAAACACAAAGTAAATGAAACAACAGACAAAACACAAAGTAAATGAAACAACAGACAAAACACAAAGTAAATGAAACAACAGACAAAACACAAAGTAAATGAAACAACAGATAAACACAAAGTAAATGAAACAACAGACAACACATAAGCCATGGAGATGCAGAGGAAGAAAAGCAGAGAAAGGCTCAAACTCCAGAGAGACAAACTTACAGTAGCTCTTTGCCGCCATGCCTATAGCCCCCTGCAGTAAACCACAACGCCTGTACCACTCTAGCCTATCTACTCACGGTGTGATAGACTGTATTCATGAAAGGCTCCACCACAGACAAGCAAAGCAGAAAGGGAGAAGGGCTTATGACACATTATTAGTCATATTACCAGGAACGATTAGATTAATCACATTACTGAACGTACACTCAGCAAAGCTCTGTTCTCCAATAAGCACCTGGGGCATGTCCAAAATGGCACCATATTCCAAATATAGTGCACTACTTTTGATGAGATCTCTATGGGCCCTACTCAAAAGTAGTGCACTACATATGGAATAGGGTGCCATTTGGGATGCAAGCCCTGTGTTACAGCAGGGCTATCAAACTGTTGGCTAATGCTGCTCTCTATGACAGAGATAAAAGATGGGTAGAGGGATATTAAAATCAGTCTCTCTCTCTGTTTGTGTGTGTGTGTGTGTGTGTGTGTGTGTGTGTGTGTGTGTGTGTGTGTGTGTGTGTGTGTGTGTGTGTGTGTGTGTGTGTGTGTGTGTGTGTGTGTGTGTGTGTGTGTGTGTGTGTGTGTGTGTGTGTGTGTGTGTGTGTGTGTGTGTGTGTACTGGGGAGGAGGGATTGTCAGAATGCTTCTCATCACTGGCAGGGCTCTACGCTGCCATTTTCTTACAAGAAGCACATGTGCTCCTAAGTTTAAGAAATAGGAGCACATGAATACATTTAGGAGCACAATGAAAATATTCAAAATATTAATGACAAGAATTGCCAGGAATAACTAAATACAGGTTTAAGGAGCACCAGAAAAATTTATTTTTAAGATGGAGATGTAGCCTACATTGGCCCTATATGAATCCTAGCTACTTTTGAAGCTCATCTCCTGAAGAAGCTCATCCCTTTTCCTTTCTTTCTGTTATACTAAATGTTGTCTGAGGGCACTGGTGCTCCCAAATTAACATCCCAGGTAACACAGCAAAATATTTAGGAGAATATTTGACCAAAATGGTAGCACTGGAGAGTCTGGCCCCTGACTGTGTATTAATATGATAGCTCCTCCTCACAAGCACCAACCTTTTGGCCTGACATGAACCTATACTGACACTGTAGCACCACCACCACAAAAACAACAATAAACACAATGTGATATACATATATATATACAGTGCCTGACTTGGACTGAAATAGGTACTGTATATAAACACAACATGTAAAGTGTTGGTCCCATGTTTCCTGAGCTGAAATAAAAGATCCCCGAAATTTTCAATAAGCACAAAAAGATTATTTCTGTTTAATTTTGTGCACAAATTGGTTTACATCCCTGTTAGTGAACATTTCTCCTTTGGCAAGATAATCCATCCACCTGACAGGTGTGACATATCAAGAAGATGATTAAACACAGGTGCACCTTGTGCTGAGGACAATAAAAGGCCACTTTAAAATGTGCAGTTTTGTCACACAACACAATGCCACAGATGTCTGAAGCTTTGAGGGAGCGTGCAATTGGCATGCTGACTACAGGAATGTCCACCAGAGCTGTTGCCAGAGAATTGAATGTTAATTTCTCTACCATAAGCCGCCTCTGTCATTTTAGAGACTTTGGCAGTATGTCTAACGGGCCTCACAACCACAGATCTCATGTAACCATGTCGGCCCAGGACCTCCACATCTGGCTTCTTCCCCTGCGGGATCATCTGAGACCAGCCACCCGGACAGCTGTTGAAACTGAGGAGTATTTCTGTCTGTAATAAAACCCTTTTGTGGGGGTAAAACCAATTCTGATTGGCTGGGCCTGGTTCCCCAATGGGTGGGTCTGGCTTCCAAGTGGGTGGGCCTATGCCCTCCCAGGCCCATCCATGGCTGCGCTCCTGCCCAGTCATGAGAAATCCATAGATTAGGGCCTAATGAATTTATTTCAATTGACTGAAGAGTTAGAGAGAAGGGGAGAGAGAGGGGAAGAGTTGGAGAGAAGGGGAGAAGGGGAGAGAGGGGAAGAGTTGGAGAGAGGGGAAGAGTCAGACAGAAGGGGAGAGAGGAGAAGAGTCGGAGAAAAGGGGAGAGAGAGGGGAAGAGTTATACAGAAGAGGAGAGAGGGGAAGAGTCAGACAGAAGGGGAGAGAGGGGAAGAGTTGGAGAGAAAGGTTGAGAGTTGAAAAGAGAGGGGGAGAGTTGGAGAGAAAGGTTGAGAGTTGAAAAGAGAGGGGGAGAGAAGGAGGCAGGGGGAGAGAGGGGGAGAGTTGGAAAGAGAGGGGGGAGAGAGGGCGAGAGAGGGCGAGAGACCTTCTGGCAAACATGTTTAGCTCTCTCATAAACATCTCATTTGATAATAAAAGATAAAGAGTTAACAGCAGGACTTTATAACCCCACCCCTTGTGCGCACCCACACACACGTAAACAGACACACACACATATGCGCGAATGCATCTACACACAAACACACAAACTGCAGCCAGCACACACACACAATACAGGCTGGCTGCTTTGACACTTCCAAGGACCACACACTGACTCACAGGCACACACATGGGACCCCAAGCCAGCCCTCTGAATAATACAGCCTGGGAACACACACACACACATTCACTGTGACGACAGTAGTCTCACACACCGTAGCCTGAGGTCCTGTGTATCATGTGCTGTGTGAACTGCAGCGACGGGCCAACGCCACTAGATAAACTACACAGTAACAACCCTGCTACCTACATCAACAGGACCGCTGCCTGGCTCACAGTACATGCCAAAGCTAACTCAACTCAGTCCCACCGCAGCGGCAGCTCGCACCAGACTCACACTACCAGGAATGGCTGTGGCTCAGATACAGTTGATATAGTCAAAGTCTTTGGTTAAAACTATGACACCAAAATGCACTTGTATGTCCAATACTTTATTTATATATGCCATTTAGCAGACACTTTCATCCAAAGTGACATAGAGTCATGAATGCATACATTTTTATATGGGTGGCCCCAGCGGGAATCGAACCCACAATCATTTGCCCTGAGAAGTGGCAAAGACTAAATACGAAGTCATTATTAGTGTGCCCTCTATTTGCCCCATAGACCATCCCTGCTGATATCTAATCTGCTGTTTAATAGCATAGACACACCCACCCTTGATATGTGAACACAGATAAGCATGGGTTCACACAGGAAAAATAGACAGAGAGAGGAGAGAACAGGGAGAGAGGGAAGAGGGGAAGAGAACAGGATATCATAGAAAAGGGGGATGAGAGGAGCACTCATTGTGAAACACATTTACAGCGTCTGTCTTAAAATTAGTCATAAAAAGAAAGGATGGATTGGAACACAACAAAGACCAAGTTAAAAGGGCAAGAAACTGTGACAAACAAAATAATTGAAAATAATGGCTTCCTGCTGTTTATAAGTTAACCTTCATCAGTGCAGGGTGGAGTGAGGGGAGGGATGGCGCAAAAATGCAGCGGTGTCAAGACTCGTTAATAGCATGCTGCTTTTGATGCAATCTTGACGCATTTGGTTATGTTCCTATTTCATCAAGAATGAGTGAATCCTGTCTTGTATGCCCAAAAACGTCCACATTCAGTATCCAGTAGATTCTGATATGTTTCTGATATTTTGAAATGATTTCAATAACTGTAGATACCAGATACCGTATTTCTGGGGTGAGAAAGTTACGCAGAAATAATTTTGCAGAAGTTTCTCTGACTTCAAATGTTCAAAGATGCGCTTTGCAGATGATGCGCTTGTAATAAGCTAACTGGAGATCGTTTCCATTTGGGTAGACACACGTAGGCTGTAATAACGCAGGGTTTACCGTTTAAAATGATCTTCATGAATTGACACATATTACAGTTGTGAATTCCCATATAACTCGAGCGCGAAATACGAGTAAATGGTTGGAGAAAACGCCCTGCGAAAAGTCACGGCTTTCCATCTATTCTATTTCATCTATTCCTTCGGTTATGATACGCATTTGCGCACGCTATATGGTCAATTCCTGTCCAATGCCGATAAAATGTGAGCCCTGTGCCAAAATCGCAACATCTAGGCACATTTTAAACAGAACGAGATCTGGTGTGACTGACAAAAAGGCTACATCTTAAGAGCTGAAACGAATGAATTTTTCTTTGGGCTTGGCATAGAATTTTGTTGGACTGCTTCGGGGCTCTGTTTACTCAAACACATACGATAGACAGGAAAATAGTCGATGATGACATGTGTAAGAAAATAATGCTTCTAGCCCACTTACTGGTGGCAACTGGCAACAATAAAACGAACATTCCTGATTCCTTTCTTTACTGTACTAGAATTGGCCTACATGCATTTGCCAGAGCTACTCCCCAAAATGAAATAAATGTAGACTACTTGAGTAAACTGGTTGTGGGCCTTTTTCCAGGCCGAGCACAGTCAGTCTCTGTGTAATTTATTAATCTCGGGAGCTGATCACTGGGTTTTGAATCTACGTATTTATTTGAGAGTTTGGAACTTAATAAGAATAACTTTAAGTACCATTTAAAACTATTGCCACAACTATTGTTTTTGACATAATGGTGGGAGCGACCGTTTCCCATTTAGGCTAAAACGCATTACTCCAATCCCTGATCGCATGTTGCAAGTATTGATTGCAGGAGAAAATGTAGACCTTAATTAAGCAACATTTGGGTTGAAGGGTCGCCTCCTGTCAGAATTGCATGTTTGTCTGCCCGTGGCGTGGCCTTTTGACTATGTCTCACACAAAAAAAACTCGTATAATTCGTCTGTGCCCTTGACCTGACGGTGCAGAGACTTGAGTCAGAGGCCTTCTGTTTAGGATAGGATCAGGTGACCCGCCTCTGTAAAAATGAGATTGGCTAGCCTATACACTGTCCCTACTGCCAGTGGCATTTATAACTTTAATGCATTACGATCAAGTATTATCAGTCTATATGCCCAAGCTTTTTTCGTTAGTAGGCTATTGGTGGAGTTTGTATTAGCGAAAAGCAAGCTATGCTTAGTAACCTACAGGAGATCGAAGTAGCTATGGAATATTAGACAGATATGAAATATATATTCCCATATACCATAACGTGCTTATTATGCCACTAATCAATTCATACATTATACGATTTAAATATAACAAATAGCCTATTACGCATGCCTTCTTCTTAGAGCTTCAACAATGACCCACAGTTAGTTAGACAAGTTACCAAATCGTTTAATACTGCAGAGGAAACGACAGGCTTCTGCTGCTACCTCGCAGTCTAACCAAGGTGAGAGAAGCAAACTGGGTCTGTGAAAATGATTCAGCCACCCTATGAGGATAGTGGCAGATCAATCGAAAGTGCTTCTTTATTATTCAATAATCTATACCAACGAATTATGGCATATAGGTTTTATAAGGGTGCTTAGAAGGCAAAGGTCGGAATTATTACTCGTATTATCACATGTAGGCCTAAGCTATTGGATGAATTAGAATACATTTGATTATATTTCAAATAGGTTTCAAATAATATAGGCTAATATCCATCAAATGAAAATAGAATTAATTCACGCTAACTGATTACATTATTTAAAGAATGAATGAATGAATGAGTTCATATTTATATTTTCAGTAGGCTTAACTTCATGAGTGGAAATTAACGTCATTCTAAATTCAAAACTCGGCTTTCATTTCCAACTTCAAGAAGTAATGGCTCGCTCATTATTTGAAATGTTATAGAGACGTGCAAAAAAATGCTAATCATGACACAGTGTAGTGTGTGATTTTCCTAAATCAACAGTTAAATCCAAATCTTCAATCAGGTTAAATATTAATCTAATGTTAAAAGTAAAAGACAACATAAATGAACATAGAGACACACAGACTCACAGACAGACAGACAAATTTAAATAAATATGTTCCATATTGGGACAAACACGCACCTTGGCGAGAGTAGCAGGTCTCTTAGACAATCGGTGAATTTACAGGTTATTCTCTCACACATTGGAACAGTGGATATGCTGGAATAGCGTGTGCAACCCAGCCTACGCAGGAAAGTTCATTCATGATTTGTTTGGAAACTTTTGCATTAAAGATCAATAAAACGGGTAAAGATAAACCTTGTTGTGACATAGGGTCAACTCTACTCTGAATGAGATGTTTCTATTGATATATTCTTATGAACACTGAATATATTCTTTAGAAAAATGATTCTAACGGCAGCACAGAAAGAAAATGGAATCTATGTCTACATGACCTATTTTTGATTGATAGGCCTACGATAAATATAACACTTTACAACACACATGGAGTTATCAAAGTAACTGTTTCCACTTCATTACTCCAAAATGAAGACGTTACCGTTTCATCAACTGGAAATGTGCAAATCCCAAATGTAAAAAGTAGTCATGAAAAAAAGAAACCACATACATAGCTAGAAATGTTTTCCCCAAGATGTTCCCTTTGACCTTTCTAACGCACGGGTACCATCAACCAGGTGAACTAGAATGATAGGCCTAAATAACCCACATGTAGCCTGTGTGAAATCATTATTATGGAAATTGAATTATAATCATGAGTTATGGTTAGTTATTATTATTAATCAGTAGGCTAATTAAATAATAATTGTCATCATTGTCATTATTACATTGGACTATTAAATATAGGCATAATAATAATAATCATAATCATAATACATTATGTAATAGATCGTTTTGTCTGGTGATGAAAGCTGTGTCCAAATAGCCTACATTGTTATGGGGGTTAACTGACCAAAACAATGAATTGGAGATAGGATATGCTACAGGCCTATTAATAAAGTTTGAAACCAATAGCCTACAGCCTATCAGCCATTATAGCAATCGTCACTGTAAACGACATTGTTATTAGGCCTATGTTGTACTTTTCAATTAACATCTGAAGGTAAAATAATCAACTTATAACCCCAGATAGGCTATTTACCCTAGGTGCAACAAGTGATTTCTCTTTCTCGTAATCGACTGCATTACTGCATAACACCGCTCCTGCTGATGTGTTGTGTTAGAAGAAACACAATATTAATGGCTTATTACAATGAATGGGAAATCGATGGCAACGGTCAGGTTAGTCATTACGGAACACCTCTGACTAGTACTTACTGTTTATGGGGTGTCTGTACCTCTGCTGGCCGTTGAGGAGGCTCTGTCCATTGATTAAAATGATTGAATCCAGGGCTGGGCTGCGTCGGGTCCACGACCGGCAGAGATCCGCTGGAGTCTGTGCTGGTGGACACAACTTCGTGCCCCAAGCGCTGGATGTGAGCGAGTCCGAGAGAAATGAGAGAGATGGGAGACAAAGGTAGACAATGTGCGTTGGTTTATTGTCTGTGTGAGAGTGGTGTTCGCCTCAGAGAGAGAGAGAGAAAGAGAGAGAGAGAGAGAGAGAGAGAGAGAGAGAGAGAGAGTGTCTCTTTCGCTCGAGACCAGTGCGTCGAGGTTTGCTTGCTGAGTGCGCGGGGATCTTGCTGGAGCTCGAGCCGCTGCGTCTCGCGGCGCAGATAAACTTGTCAACCGGCCAGTTGGAGTCGTTTGATCGCACGTTGTGTCCTGTCGTCCCCGGTTAGACACGGCCGAGCCACAAATCGGTCCTCTTCTGAACTCGTGGCTTCTTCACCGGCGGGAACAAGGAAAACGCAAAACGCATCATATGGAAAATGTTCAAGTGAACAACAGGCAAAACAACCAAGTCGCTCAAGCAAAACAGACCGAAATCAAAATGTCTGCGACAAAGAGTAGGTGTTAACTGAAGAAATCTCGATAGAACAGTCACAATTTCGCGCAAAACAATCTGCGTGTCACTTTCAATCTTTCCCGTGCCAACGGGCGCGCTAACTGACAGCGGGTTCACAAAAGAGGGAGGCGAGAGGGGTGGAGAAAGAAGAAAGCAGGCGCGGGGGAGAGGGGAGGGGCGTCAAAAGTCATTTGGCCTATTCCTCAGCATGAGCATTTCGTGTCTCGCTGCAAACCCTAATATTCTGCACTGACTTGTTTTTTTCCCTTTCAAATATTTGATTTGGATGTGAGACTGTGCGCCATCGCCATTCCCACATATTTGATTTCGGATACAATGTGTGCCTTTGTCAGTAGGTTAACTTTTATATGAAGAGTTTTTTAAATACATTTTACTATTTAAATCAGGACATATGCTGTTGGGCCAGATACAAGTTGTTATTACTGATAATAGCCTTTTTAACAATAAATAGTTAGCTTATCAGGAATGCAGATGAAACAGAAAGGCCTATAGATTTAATTCCATGCTCAACAAAGACATCAGTAGTCTAATAAACGTGCATATATTGTAGCCGTCCCTGTCTCTGTCTGTCTCTGCCTGTCTGTTTTATTAATATCTTGTGTAAATACAGCAGGAGTGCGCTGTCATGGGAAATCATTGCATAATAAACTACATTCTTTATCGACAGATGTCACCGGCTTTTAATAAATAACGAGGCCAAACGGTCTAACGAATGAACGGCTCTCCCCAGGTCATCGTGACTGCAGTACAACAAGGAGAGGGCCACACAAAACTGTCTGTCCTAAATATTTGATGAGCTCGTTTCCACTTTCGTTGTGGCCTAAGGTCACTTTCGATACCACATTGTGTGATGGTAGGTGAAAACGTAAGCATATCAGTTTATGGTTGGCACGGTGGCAATATGGAAGGGCTCACTTAGCTGCGCCTTTACTTTCGGTGTCATTGCAAGACTCCAATCCCTCGGATTAAATTGGATATTAGGCCTATAAATAATGTTTTTAAAGAATGATGTAATGTGTAGGCTGAAGGAGTATACATGCACAATAAAATAAATACCTGTATTTTTTTGTTTTTATTAATACAGTCAAAACTTCGAAACATTTGCAAAAGATTTCACACTGCATGTGAATGCTAAAGGGAGTCTAGATGCCAGGGTAATGTCCATTTAGCTGGAACTGTCGCAAAAAACTCGGAATGCAAGTACATGTGAGGACCAGCCACAATGATGCTACTAATGTCTTCGAGATGCAAAGCTTAGCCTACTTGATAACTGAGTCTACAGGCTCGAGAGGGTCCCAGAGGGTCCACGTGCGTGACTGCAAGCCAGTCAGTCTCAGAAAGAAAGAGAGAGAATGGGGGGGGGGGGGGGGGGGCAATAGGGGGCAATAGGAGATACAGTGGCGCATGCAGCAATATTTAATGCAGTCCCAAACGCTACTTTTGGTCATCCTATTACATTTTGCAGTGTTTCGTAATGCATGAAATAACAATTGGCGTTTTGATTTAAGGAATCGATTAGACAGTCTGTGGAGATTAGAAATATTGTGAAAACGCTTGGGTCACATTCGTTTTTTAAGTGGCTGCCCAATGACGTCAAAACATCATGACGTAAAGGTCAGACAAAACTGATCCAATTATCGTCTCCGAATGAACGCAAGACTGATCAGCAGCAGCCGAGAGCTGGTAGAGACTGGTAGCTGGGCTAAAAAATGATTTAAAGTGCCAGAGATGGCAACTTGGAATCATGTCGTTTGTGGTTACAGTGTTATCTTTGCCAACTAACTCACATTGTTAACATCCTTTGCCAACCCCTCTCCCTAACTCACATCCATAAAACTCTAAATTGTCCAATTCAATATAATTACAAGTAAACTGGATATGAGTGGGTCCGCAGAACCTTACCTTGTTTGTAGCACTCAAATGAAGGTTTATTAACAGCTCGCGAACGTCGACAGTTGGCAGTTCTGGAACTGTTCTGCTGATCGCAGTGTTCTCCGTGCAGAATACACGAGATGAGCGCTGGGGTGCGTGGAGGGATAGTGGTGAAACACCAGACGATGCGCGTAGCTCATTCGTCAATAATATTAAATATGTTAATGACGATGATGTAGCAGTGCGTGGGCGAGAGAACACTGTCTGGTCTGTGCGTAAAGTTTCCTCAAAACGCTTCTGGGAACTAATAACATTTGAATGTATAACTTTTGTCCAGACAATTGCCAACTTTATCATTGATTTGTAAAAGTATTATAGACCAATTTATCAACGTGTGTCTTTGGGGGCAGGCATATGAACACATGCCATCTCCCTCTCCTTATCCTATGTGTTTGTGTTTGTGGGTATGTGTGTGTGTGTGTGTGTGTGTGTGTGTGTGTGTGTGTGTGTGTGTGTGTGTGTGTGTGTGTGTGTGTGTGTGTGTGTGTGTGTGTGTGTGTGTGTGTGTGTGTTAACGAGTTGGGGGTTGCAAATGGTAAGGGGATGGTATAATTAAAACATTTAACACAGTGCGCTAAACCCCTGCTCCATTTTCTGAAGTGATCTTTAAAATATTTTTTTTCTGCAGTGAGAACATTTTGGGGCGCGAAATGCTCGACCTCAGTTTATATAAAGAACCGGCAGAGTTTTAAAAGTCCTAAAGCTACACTGTGGCCGACGTGACCTCGGAAAATATGTAATTTGTTAGACCAATGGTTTTAACTTAACCTAAAAATGTTCCCCTTTCAAATAGAAAATTAGAGGTAATCTTCATTTATATGTCAAAACGAGACGTTTAATTAAATGGACAAAAAGCGAAGGATTGGCACGAAGCGTCACTTTACGCAGCAATCTGTGTGTATTTTCTTGTCACAAGGAGAAATATTCTTTACGCACCACTAAACGATAGAGACGTGTCATCTAAAATGTCTCTAGAAGAACAGGCAATCAAAATGGCAATGTCCTTACAAGTGAAATAAGTGTTATCGAAAATAATTGATTTGGTAGCCTATAGAATGTGATCTTTTATCTTCATCATCATCAAATATTATTATTGATATAGAGCCTATAAATCATTTATAGCCTACTATTCTTATGAATATAATTCCTATTTTTGTCTGACACGGAATATGACTTCATTTATCATTTACTTAAGAACATATTTAAATATGACTAAAACTGTATTAGGCTGCCTATCAAACGATACGTTTAATTGCTATGTTATTTTTTTAAATATTATTTTACCTTTATTTAACTAGGCAAGTCAGTAAAAGAACAAGTTCTTATTTTCAATGACGGCCTAGGAACAGTGGGTTAACTGCCCGTTTAGGGGCAGAACGACAGATATTTACCTTCTCAGCTCGGGAATTCGAACTTGCAACCTCTCGGTTACAAGTCCAAGGCTATCTGCCGCCCCATTAAAGGCGCTTGCCATGAAACTTAGCTGCCTTGTAGAAAGGTGCTTACCCGAATTTATCACAAGGATTTTCCTAAAGTCAGATGAAATTAAATAACTAAATATTTTATAACTGCTGAATACCTACAGTTTGAATTGTTTCGCAGACGTTGTTCAAGAAAGAAGAAAGCAATACATAATGCATGCCTTTGGGCACAGGTGAATGGTTAAAAGAGGATTAGGATTTTGCATTTTAACAATTAAACTATATTTATTTAAATAATCTCATAGGTCTTATCACATAAATAAAAAGAAATAGGCCTATACAGAATAATTGGACTGAGCGGTGACCTGTATGAGTATATCATTATTATGTCGCTAATGATTAAATCCCTAATTTTCATAGCCATTTAAAACATAACATGGATAGCATATTCAACCTGTGGATAATACAATTCTCTAACACATTTCGTTTCAGTACTAGGCCTATGTGGGGAGAGAAGAAGTGAAGAAATAGGATCTTATGTGTGAATATTCTTCCGTGTATTTATTCAACGAAATGTTTTGCTACCTGATGTGCATTTCACCTCGTGCAAAGCAGCAATTCCATAGCTGTTTTGGTTCTTCTAAATAATTGAACACTGATTGGGGACTCCTTTGCCTTTGCGTCTCTCATGCACTCACTCCACTCTATTTATTTTGAATTTCTTGGAAACTGGGAATCTAAAAGTATAAGACTACTCAGAGGCAGGGAGGCAGTAGTAGCAGGGAGCTCAAACTAGCGGGAAACTTTAGAATGCCGTGAAACAATGAAATATTGATCTCGACAATAGCCCCAATAGAAAACAATCAGAAAGAAACATTTCAATCATTTACAAGACGAAATATCCCTAAAGCTTTTGTAAAATATGATAGTAAATATGAAGCAGTTAGGGCAATTGAGCACACAACATCCCAGGGTAAAATGAAAGCCTTATCTTGGGTGCCAATACAAATAGACCTACATTGGGATGAGAGAGGAGAGGCCTTGCTGGGAGGTCTGCATGCACAGAAAGACCGGGCTCCAATGAGCCTCCTGGACGAGCTGACTGAGACGGAGCAGTCACTGGATGTCATCTGATTCTAAGCCCCTCTGAGCCCATTGAGTCACTCGAGCCTCCAAATAAGAATAACAGTCTTTTATTTATTTCCCATTGAAGTCCCTGCTAGGATTTGATAAGAAATGATCCGGTGATTTGACGTAGACCTCCGGCACAAATATAATTTCATTTCAAGAAGTCAGCAGAATAACTTAAAGAAGAATGCATCTGGAATATGTCAGCTTGATGCCGAATTAGTGCCGTCGTTATGACTGTAGCTTATGTGTGTGTTGTGTGTGCAACATGTTAACAATAGCGCTGCAATGAACCGAAATGGCAATTAAGGTAATGTATGCTCCTATAAAATAGCCTGCTAACGCTTCCTATGTTTTTCATTGGTCATCTCATTTGCTCAGTGTATAGTGACAGCGAGACACCAATATAGTTAAACCTGTCACTTCATGTAGAAATAGCACGACCGTGTGGAGGTTTATGGAATAGCAAGATAATGGATTGCACACGTTGTTGAAATATAAAGGACGCATGGAAATCATTTTTGCATTGAAGACATGATATTGTCTATTCACAAACCAATACCTGACACGACTATTTCCTGGAGGTGGAAGAATAAATAGGCTTACTGATAGTAATTTTCTGTCTAACATATAAACTAATAAAATACTACTATTTCTGTTGTGATATTTATAAATGATTATATTTAACATGTGGCTATTTACAGTTTATGTATATGTACAGGTTACAGGTTACAGTTGTAACCAATAAACAAAGACAACATCTGACTTATCCCATGCCTGGTGGACTTCCATCATTTTAACCAATAGGATAAACCTATGGTTTTAATGGGCTTTTTCGAACCTGAAGGATAAATAATTTAATGAACATAGACTGGCCAAAGTAGGCCATGGGGTGCCAATCGAGCTGTGCACAAAGCCACAGGCCAAGGAAGTCTGTGAAACGTTTATTGGCGAATTAAAATCGGCAGGAGGGCCACTGCTCGCTGCGGTCACAAACACCAACATGGTAATTTAGTATAAACTACAACTGGGACCACACATTCCTCTAACATGGTGATATTGTAAGGAGTATATTATCCCTGCTGAGAGGTGATATGGAGAGCAAAGGGGTCAATTTAAATTCGAACAAATAAGTTTATAATAATAATAATAACAACATAATTAACATATAAATAATAACATCGACCACAACAACGAGGAGGCATAATAATAATAATAATAATAATAATAATAATAATAACAACAACAACAGCCATTAATAATAATACAATAATTCCTCGGAAAAGTTCATTTAATGCATGTAAAATGTAGGCTAAGTATTCAGTAAATAAATGGTCTAAGCATGGTAAACCCTCGCTTTAACGAAAATATAACTGCTCAATGAACCATGGCTTAAATCATCTATAATTGGAGACGAAGGAAACTAATGCAAAACGAATGGCTGACGTTACAATACAAAACAGACAATTAAACAACATCTTTAAAAAATAAATACATATTTAGCAGAAGCCCAATTTCTTAAACCAGATTCTTGACCCACGTCAATGGTGCAGTCCAGGCTATCTTAATTCATAAGGATATATTAGGCCATGTACAGTTCAAGTTGGGAATAGGGATGTCATACGATTCAAATTGAAAATGGGCAGGTCACTCAATTGTTGGCATCAATATTTGCATCACATGGGCCAATGATTGCACATGATTTGTTGTCAAATTCATTCATAACTCATAAACACGACCTTCAAATCCATTGCCAATCTTGTTCTACACCGATTATAGCCCACCAAACACCATTCACAAAAATAATTATTATAGACCAGTAGTAGTTGCCTATGTAGTCTTCAACCAAAGTATATTTGGATAACTTTCTATCGAAATATACCAAAATGTAAAGGGCACAGCTCGACAATATCAAATGCAAGCAAACGTTTGCGTTTGGCGCATGAGTGGACATTACAGTGCACTTGAATGAATCTGCTTCAAGTGATCCGCGACTTTCTGGGACTTTCTGGAAGTGAACTAGAGGCGTGTCTAATGGCTTGTTTTTAAAGGATGTATCTCATTGCCGGTTAGGATTAATTTATATTTCAAACAACATTCTAATAGACGCAGTGGCAGTTGGAGCGCACCTTCAGCCGCAGTCCAAATTGTTTCCATACAGAGGTCATGACTCCGAGTCCATTATTGCTCGGAAGCACCATTTCTCACTAAGCGCCTCCTGCGCTATAGCGCTGCTGTCAGGAGGATTTACATTCGCTCCACGCGACTCACGACGGTATGCTAGAAAGATACAGTGGTTTAATACATATGGTTAACATCCCAAATATTGTTTACTCTGCACGTAGCCATATGTGGCATCTATGTGTTTAAATACTGAGCTTATTGTCAGCCTGCAGTGACAATGTCTCTAGACCTCTAGGCCTATCTGTTACAGAGAGCATGATCAACCAAAGTAGTAGCAAGCTCCTGAATTCAAATATAATTATATATATATATATATATATATATATATATATATATATATATATATATATATATATATATATATATATATATATATATATATATATATATATATATTTATATTTATTTATATATATGTAATCAACAATTAAAAAATAATTTTATGAAAGTCAGAAAAAATATATTGTTTTGTATTATTTTGAGAATATTCGATTGCTGTGGATTTCGTTTTGGTTTAGCAATTGTGCAGAAAGGTTCTAAGACAGTAGGCTACATAAAGCCCCTTATAACAGACCTGTTTGGATAGGATACAATAAAAAACGTCAGCAGCAAAGGTAGGTTTGTGCTTCTGCTGGATTCAGTTTTACTTTACCCTACAGTAGGCCTACAATGAAATCGATCTAGTACGAACCCTGAGCAAACTTCAGTTTTTACTTTTCATGGAAATTGGGTATATCACGAATAACAGTAATCTTCTTATGCCTGTTTCAAAGTTCAGTCCTTGAGAGCTATGATATGCAACAAAGAGGATTGTTTTCCTTTCGCTAAGTGCAATGAACCTGGCAGCCTCTTTTCTCCGAATACGTTTTTACCTGAAATAAAATCCGCCTGACCAAAGACGCAGAGGAAGAAAAGTTGGAGGGAGAAAGAGAGTTGTTAGAGTCAGCACTCTGCACTATGTCATTGGGCAGAAGTATTTGACATTTGGAATTATCTGTAAATACTTCATTAAACTGTGTATGAGTTACCCCTTGTGCCTCACGGTCCACTTCTGGTAAGATTTACAAATGATAACATAAACATACCAAACAAGAAAATCAATTCGAGTTTGAAAAAGGAGGAGGGGAAGGAGAGGGGCTCCTGAGCTTTACGAATTTGATCGGCCCACTTAACAACAAAACCGCGGAGGTCGAGTAATGAGGGTTGGAACACGCGCCCAATGTTTGGGCCAGGAATCATTTGTCCATACATTAACAGTCCTGCAAAAGAACAGCATGCCAGAGTTGCGTTATTGTCAATAATTGCACAACATTCTTCATATCACTTGCTTCCTACTGCACGGGATATATCAAAACCCCTTACTGCAAATTTAGAGGAGAAATTATGGAATATCGGTGTGCTAGATAGCCAGGGAGACAATAATTCTCCCAATGGTCAACTGGTCATTGGCATATTATTGCTCAATGAAGGACTCAACAGGTAGTTTACTGCATATATTATGGAATGGTGTTTTCTGGATATTTTATTTTCTGAAATGAGTTAGCAGTCGATAATGGGCACTAATGAGTGAGTATCTGCCAGACCAAAGGCACATCAGCAAAATTATAGGCTTACTGGTTCTTGAGGGTATGTGGTGTTTGGGTTGGGATTGGGAACATAAAGCACCAAGTTAAAGCACCAAGAGATTACAACTTCCAACCCCCTCTCATTGTCACACATTTACCCCTGTCAGTCTGTCTGTGGCCAATGCTGCCTGCTATGTCAGCTCTGACCCCAAAGCCCGAAAGGAGACGTCAAGCTCAGGTATATGTTGAAAGGACATGGAAACAGATACCGTTGAAAATTATATCCCTATTTTTCAACCTAGGCATAAGGATTCATGTGGGCAAGGAGGTAGGTAGGGGAGAGAGAAAAATAGAGGGAGAGGGGGGAAAGAAAGAGAGAGAGAGAGAAAGGGGAGAGAAACAGAGAGATAAGGAAGAGGGAGAGCGATCTTATCTGTTCACCAATGGAGGAGGGCCTGGGGGGCGTTTATAGCTACTGATGCTGAAGCCATTTGAGTCGTCAAAGGCAAACTAATAGGGATCAAAGTCCACTTTAACTAAGTCCAGGAGACAGAACCACAAACACATTTCTAATTAATGAACAACACACAGGTCCAACATCAAACACATACACTGATGCACGAATGCACTCACAAGCATGCACACATGCACACACGCACACACCCATCAATGATTGTGGCCTTTGACTGAGGTCACCTGAGTATCTCTCAACAATGAATGAGAATTCTGGGGGAAAATGTCAGGCTCAGCATATATATCACTCTACATGGCTTTGTTGTGATGTCCAGTTGACCTGTTCTAAATAGATGTTGATGTATTCTTACCATGAGTTTGATCAGACCCTGGGGTCTTCTGGCTCTGCATGGTCCAGTCCCAATCAGCATGTCACTGTTTTTTGTCTCAAATGTATCTGACGTGCCTTTCCAAATACGGACATGAGAATTGCCTTGTGGGTAAGACAATGGCAGTGACGGGCAGTCTAGTTTCTGTTTGTGAATCCCCTCATAGGCGGAGCTTGCTGCCGTGAAAGATGTCAATCATTGATTGATAGACACCAATGAGGAAGCTTCAAATCTCCCAGGTAAATCCCTTTGATTTGCTAAAGAACAAAAAGCTACATAAAAAGGGGTGAATCATTGAAAGCAGATACCTGCTTACGAGGCACCCACACGGGGAGGTTGGCGATTCCACCATTTAGAAAATACTCGGTTCCACAGGAGTGAATGGACCATTTCATATTGTGTGTTTATGTGTGCGCGTGAGCATGTGCATGTGTGTGTGTGCTGTGGCTGATCCTGTGTCCCTGTGTGGTAGTGTGATACTGATCAATCCCTTGGTGAGGAGAGGCCAGGGTCAGAGGTCAGAGAAGAGCTGTAACCTCCTGTTTGTTATTGTTATGCTGCCCTTGGACAGGTTAACACAGCATTACACACACACCGCCGCCGCACCCCTCAGTCACTGTGCACACAGGAGGGGAGTGAAGACAGGAGGAGGGGGCTGGAGGGTCACGTACAAACGTGTTGAAGGGACCCATGGCAGCTAATCTAAACTGCTGGAATACTATCCCACTAAAGGGAGGAAAGGTGCCCAAATACTCCCCACACGCTGCTCCTTTTATCCTAGAATATGGAGGGAAAAGAGACCCTGAGGATATTGGACGGAAATTAGGCCAATGTATACTTTAGCCCCATTGGGACATAAGGCCATGGGGTGACACACACAGTCAATAAGAGGACATCCTTCAATAACATTGATGAAAACTAAAGGGACGGTGGTAACATCCTGCTTCCTAACATACTTGCGGTAGGCTATAGAATAGCTGTCAGGTGTATGACACCACATCATGTCTATCCAGCTGAGGTATGCTGATTACAGTCAGAGGATAAGTCTATAAGTCTACCTGTATGTGCGTCAGAGGTATCCATTCCTACTAGGATGGAGCAGGGTGGGGGCTGTTTGAGCCTGATGGTTTGGTAGTACCCCTCCACCCCCCACCCATTAATCCATCCTTCAAAAGCCCACGTGGTCCTGCTAATATGGAACACATTGAGGGCCATGTAGTGGCCAGGCTAGGCAGAAGCATTATGCATCCCAAATGGTACCCTATTCACTACATAGTGCGCTACTTTTATCAAAAGCCCATAGGGTTCTGGTCGAAAGTAGGGAAACAGGGTGCCATGTGGGATACACACGCAGATTGGGCTAAGAGACCTGGCGCAGCGCGGCACAGCCACTTAATCAGACATTATTTATGAGCCTGGGAGGTTTAAATCAACACGAGCAGGAAGTGGGGCCAGGCCTTATGGTTTTATAACTGCTGTCATAATAATCACATCCAGATATATTCATCAGAGCTCAGCCCCTCACAACCACCACATCCCCTCCAATCCCTCCTCTACATGGTTCCTTCTTCTCCTCTAGCACCTCTTTACTCCATCTCTCACCCCTACAGTAACCATTCACCACCTGCAAGCTTTATGGTCCATCCGCAACGTTTTTCTAATTCATCTTCTAATTCCTCTCTCCTTCTTCTTTATTTCCAATGGTCGTGGAGCTTTCCCTCCTCTCTCCTCCTCCGCTCCTATCCTCCTCTCCTCCCTCCAGTAGAAGGTAGAACCTAGACATGTTTCTAGCATCACCTGGCTTCAGGGGCACCGAGAGTGATGTCATCACTCACGGTACTCACTAAAAGGATAGAGTGATGGGGAAAAAGAGATATGTGTGCGTGTGTGTGAGTCAGGGGAGAAAGACTGCCCCCTTGCATTGAGGATTTCAAGTTGAAGAAAACATGATCCTACCATTATAGTGAATGGGAAATGGCGATCTTTAAGGTCAATATTCGTGTATGTACATCTTTTTTTCAGAACACAATCATGGAACCAATAATTGCTTCTATTTCACCAGATGTACAGTACCAGTCAAATGTTTGGACACACCTACTCATTCAAAGATTTGTCTTTATTTGTATTATCTTCTACATTGTAGAATAACAGTGAAGACATCAAAACTATGAAATAACACATATGGAATCAGGTAGTACCCAAAAAAGTGTTAAACAAATCAAAATATGTTTTAGATTCTTCAAAGTAGCCATCCTTTGCCTTGATGACAGCTTTGCACACTCATGGCATTCTCTCAACCAGCTTCATGAGGTAGTCACCTGGAATGCATTTAAATTAACAGGTGTGCCTTGTTAAAAGTTAATTGTGGAATTTCTTTCCTTCTTAATGCGTTTGAGCAAATAAGTTGTGTTGTGACAAGGTAGGGGTGGTATACAGAAGACAGCCCTATTTGATAAAATACCAAGTCCATAGTATGAGAAGAACAGCTCAAATGAACAAAGAGAAACGACAGTCCATCATTATTTTAAGACATGAAGATCAGTCAATATGGAACATTTCAAAAAATTTGATCGTTTCTTCAAGTGCAGTCGCAAAAACCATCAAGAGCTATGATGAAATTGGCTCTTATGAGGACCGCCACAGGAAAGGAAGACCCAGAGTTACCTCCGCTGCAGAGGATAAGTTCATTAGAGTTACCCAGCCTCAGAAATTGCAGCCTGTCTTTGTGAGACGCAGAGTAGGTGAACGGATATGGTTCCCACCATAAAGCATGGAGGAAGAGGTGTGATGGTGCTTTGCTGGCCTACACAATAACCCGACCTCAACCCAATTGAGATGGTTTGTGATGATTGGACCGCAGAGTGAAGGAAAAGCAGCAAACAAGTGCTCAGCATATGTGGGGACTCCTTCAAGACTGTTGGAAAAGCATTTCAGGTGAAGCTGGTTGAGAGAATGCCAAGAGTGTACAAAGCTGTCATAAATGCAAAGGGTGGCTACTTTGTAGCTTATGAAATCTAAAATATATTTAGATTTGTTTAACTTTTTTTTTTTCTACATAATTTAATAATTTAGTTGCTAATGGCAGCCTGCAGTACCTCGCCGGCCTCCAACTTGATGTACTCCATGAGAGGGGGCAGCACTGAGCTAGCCTACAACGTCACTTCCTAGAGTACCTCAAACTGCGCATGCAATGTTCCCAAAAACTCCTCCATGTAGCAAGATGGTGATACTCTGAAATGACACTTCCGGATCATCAAATGTACCACTGAGCATTCTCATAGGAAACAATGGGGTGACGTCATTGATGGCTTCGCCTATCATGTGTGTGTGTGTGTGTTAGAGAGAGAGAGAAAGTGAGTGAAGGAGCAGAGGAAGAAAGAGAGAGGGAGGGGGACAGAATGGAAGGGGAGAGAGACAGAGAGACAGGCAGAAGCAGAGAGAAGGGGGTCAAAAGAGGTTTGCGAAATTAAATCAAATGACAATCCTGACTGAGTAATACATGAGCAATGGAGCCCCTTGGAAAGCAACAGAAGCATTAGTGACTGCTTTGGCAGGGAATGGATGGAAGAGCGGATGGAGGGAGGTGAGGAAAGCCCTCACTACGCTAAATGATGAGATAGAAATTGGTGAGACAGATCGGAACGCGTTAGAACTTCCCATGTGTCATTGATTAACTAAGTATTGCTGAAGGGATTTAGAGATGACAAAGTCTCACATAAGGAGTTGGGCGGCCTATTCTTAATGCATACATGTAGATAAATGGTCAGTGAAATCCTGATTCCTCAATTCAGATTTTAAGTGCAACGCTGATTTCTTTTACAGTCCTGTTTCAGTCAATACTGGTATTTACTAAATCATTTGGTTACAATGGAATACTTTATATTACTTTCCTCAGAGAATTCAACAGATTTGCTGAGCAATGATTTCCATTTCAGTGAATGAAACTAATGAGTAATTAATTAAAATACTATTACATATTATACTAAATTACGATACTATTACATATTATACTAAATTACGATACTATTACATATTATACTAAATTACAATACTATTACATATTATACTAAATTACAATACTATTACATATTATACTAAAGAAAAGCGTAACCTTCATTTCCCTCTGGGCACAGACAACAATTCAACTTCTATTCCACTTGGTTCAACGTAATTTCATTGAAATAACATGGAAACAACGTTGATTTAACCAGTGTATGCCCAGTGGTTTGTTACCAACACAGTACATTCTCCAAAAAGTTCAGTTGAAGTCAAGGGGCAATCCTTTTGATTACACAGAACAATATCCCCTCTCTTGTTCCATTACAGACTAGAAGAAAAAAAAGGAAAATGAGTCTGTAGACAATCACCAGTACATCTGCTTCCCAACGAAATGAACCACACTTCACATTT
>NC_034175.2:49446536-49541536 GCF_002021735.2 Oncorhynchus kisutch | reverse complement strand
AAATTATCTAATATGGCCCCATTCATATGGACCGGGCCCCGGGTCCTGCCTGATGTTTAGAAGTGTCCTGGAGGGAATCTGAATCCACAAAGCCTTCAAACCCTTGATAGTGATGGGTAAAAGTTGAGGGAAGAAGACAGGCTATGTATCGGCTGAGTGCAAAACCGTACAGTTAAATTAATTCAGTTAGATAATTTGAGTGATTATGCCTAAGAAAGGGATTCCTTGCGATCCGTGATCCTTAGGACATCCCTATCCCATTGAAGTTTAAATTTAAAATGGTTAAGTTAAGGGTTAAGGTTAGGTAAGGGTTATGGTAGGGGTTAAGGTAAAGGACATCCCAAGGATCCCAAATAGCACTACCAATGCTTTTTCATCCAGATAGGTGGTCCATACCACTGTTTATCCTCTACAGGCCCTAGAGAGACTGCCTCCTCTCCGCTGCCTTGGTAGTTGCTACGCTTTCCTGAGGATGTGGGGAGACTGGGAGAGAGACCCAGCAACGGTCCCTTCAAAGGAATAAATGGGTCATTAGACTACAAAATTGTGACAGAAATAAATAAATGTTTGAGGGGGGATTGGAAGGATAGACAAAGTTACAGTACTTGACTGAAATAGGTTCCGCTACTCATTTTGGCTGCCTTGACTGTTTATATTTAGGTGCAGGAGCGCCGCAATACTTTCGATCTAATATTCTATAAGAGGAACAGGAGCTGAAGCAGTAGAACATTTGAGGTGCCGGTACTCAGTTCCGGTGAGCTCCTGACCAAGTCAAGCACTGCAAAGATACTGTACATAATGACAGCTGACTATGTTTAGCCCAAAGCATTTCGATAAACAGCAGCTCTTCCTTCAGTATCAGAAGTGCTTAGTCGCTGAATGTAAAAAACCTAAAGCCACTTTTCCTGCCCGCATTTCCCATAATTACAGCCCCACAATTCACTGTTGAATAGTTGAGGTTTTTCCCTTTGAGGTGACTGGCTTTTATATAGCAACACGACAAACACAGTGAAGCTACGGCCGTCCCCAGCCGTGTTCAAAGCTACAGTAGGAAGAGCAGAGGACACGGCTGACATGCATTATTCCTTACAAAAGCTGCCTTTTGTTTGCTTTACGCTTTAGGTCCCACAAATTGTAGGCTTTGTCCGTCACCATTTCTTTTTCGGGTGCCCTTTTTTCCTCTTCTTCATCCCCCCCCCCCCATCTGAGACACATGTTGGTGCGGCATTGACATCCGCACAGATGAAACGTCTGTTGCTGAGCTCATCCCTGCTATTGCTCTGTGTGTAGGTGGGATTGGGGGGGGGGGCTTCTTTTCCAGGCATAATAAGTCAGAAACGTCCCCTGTGACAATGGATTCCATATTAAGACAGACAAACAGATGTTCTAATTGTTTGCGCCAGTACAACTTCTGCACTTGTTATTTAAAGAAGGGAATGAAGATACAAAAACAAGGCTGTGTGAAACATTTCAAGCGTTATTTATTTTGTTTCTATTCCCTCTGAAATAAAGACTAGTAAATCTCTCCCAGGGTGTTCAAAGTGAAAATAAAGAGGAATTCCAAAAAGTTCAGACATTTAGTGCATGTCATCATTTTTGGTTACTATTTCTACCATTCTGGACCAATATCCTCCACACTCTTAAATCCCAGCCCAATGAACACACACTTCCTACTAAACCCCAGTCCCTCACAGGATCAGGCTCCATTAGCTGAGTCACTACAGGTCAACACAGCCACTGCCTCTGCTCTCCGCTTCCCTGGATCGTGGATTGTGCAATTAGACATCATAGCATGTGCTCCTCTTAACCCCGGGGCTACACTTAGAGAGTCATTACTCTCAGTAATGTCAAGTGTGATCCCTGCGCTTATCTGCACCAACTCACTGTAGTGGTTAGACTGACAGGTCCAGGGGCGGTAAGTCAGCCCATCAGAGGCAATGCTCCCCTCTTGTGCCTCAGAGGGGTAGTTCACCATTCCAAAATCAATGTTTGTCAATCCACATTCCTAAATTAATAGGAAAGGTGGTAACTATCTAAAACAATGAGCATAGACAGTGCCATTCATCTGGGTTTCAGGCTTATATATGTATGTAGCTGTATCTATTGTGGGACTCAACAATAGACTACCTGAAACTTTGAGGTTTGCAAAATTTGATGTTGGAGTGAATTATCACTTTAATTCCAGTAACAATAGGTGAAGATGCATAACCTCTGTTGGGGATTTTCCTATGCAGCCATATGGCTCTGTACATAGCACGAGAGGTAAAACACAGAGCCTTTATACACCCTAATCACCAACCACCCCTGCTTGTTGGGTCTCATCCAGAGTGATAATGACTAAGGGATGTGTGGTGGGATGTGGAGGGAACTCCCAATACCACAGCCCTGCTATCTCTGTGGGAGTTCATGATACATACAGACTGCACACAGATACACAATTTTGCAGTTTGGACAACAAGTGATAATTGTAAGATAAATGTTTTAAATAAAAGGTATATCCCCATTATAAACCTGATAGAGATAAATTGAGTAATCAGTTTGGGGGAAGCTGTGAGGAATGCACCTCCACACACACACGGACCTCCCATGTATTCACACACACAAATATGTATGCTGGTGGACAGACGTGCATATTACCACACTATAAATTCACCATACCGAAATGATTTGTGCGGACATCCTCTGCCGCACCCTAGCAGGCTCCCTGACATCCTTCTGCCCCCCCCCCCCACGCGAAAACTAGTGCACTATACAGGGAATAGGGTTCCATTTGGGATGAAGCCTGAGTCAGTTGGCCCCTTGCGTTTAGGAGAGCAGCGACAGACAGTCAGTAAGTGGAACCAGCTCAGTCACAGAGGTCAGATTAAGATAGAGTGGAGGAGTGAGTAAGAGGGGTTAACAGTGACGGACGGACGGACCGACCAAACACACACACCACTACAGCACTGTGATGTCACTAATTAAGTCAGACAATCACTGCAGTAAAACCATAGTCAATGCTAGAGAAGGAAGTCCAACAGCCAAACAACCATCCACTGATCACTAACAACACTTCATCCTCAAAGCCAATGCCATAATAGACATGTTAATGCAGTCCCATGACAAAGGTGTCTATGATGTGTAGAGGTCTTGCCTAGAGAGAGGCCCAGGGGAGGTTACGGCCCTCCTGAAGGAGTGGTGACAGCAGACACCCTTTGCAGCCATTCTTTACACTTGCTGCCCTCTACTGGTCACACATTGGGACTACAGCGACTGGCCTGGACTGACATGCAAGATAGAGATGTCAATAAGGTGGACAGTGGTGCTCCAGCCAGGCAAGACAGCATAGGTACACACAGACACAGTATAAAATCTCTCACACCCTTGACAATTGAATACTGAAAATTCACTCCAATTTTGTTTAAAGCATAAAGTAACCTTTATGTAAGGTTATTTGACCAGGTAATTATTTATTATAAACTTTTAATTGAAAAGTACATTTTCCCTCCTGTACTATAGCACATCCCATTATTCACAGTAGTCTCTTTCAGTCAGGAGGAGCAGTCCAAAGAACACAGGGCTGAAATGGCACCCTATGCCCTTTAAAAGTGCACAACTTCTGACCAGAACCTTATGGGAGCGGGTCATTTCAGACACACTCAGTCTGAGAGGAGAGGCAGAGCAAGAGGGGTGGATGGTGGTGGGAGGCAGAGAAAGAGGGGTGGATGGTGGTGGGAGGCAGAGCAAGCTGGAGATGGAGTCTCCAGACAAGGATGATATCCTTGTCACCCTAACGAGGAGGCAGCTAGGTAGCTCCAGAAGTTCACTCAAAGTGGCCTTTCTTTCAGCAGACAGAATGCTCACTCATAACCTTACACCACAAAGAATACATCTAAACATAATCTAATTCAACAAAAGCAAAAAAACGAAAAATGTTGTTTGTTCTTTCCTATTTACAAAGTGTTTTGACCGAATCTTTTAAGGTGTCGGAGGGGTTAAAATCCCTCAAGGTTAAATGAAACGACCTAGTACAGTACCACATACATAAAACAGGGAGGGTGATAGTATTCCAGTCTTGCTCATGTCCATGAGAAGTTGTTGACTCCAGAGTCCTTTGATTCCAGGACAGCTCCTCTTCTAGAGCTCAGTCAGGTGTGATGGGTTTAACATTGGAAATGGGAGCCTTCATGATCCAAGATGTATGTGAGTGGTTGACATTGGATGACAATTAGTTTACATTAAAAAGGTATGTTGACTTGAAGATCCAAACTCTCCAAATTGAAGCAAATAAGTCATTTGTCATTTGTGGGGGAATTAAAGGTGGTAGTAAAATAATTTTGGGGACAAATACAGCATTAAACCAGGACTTCTTTAAAAAAAATAACATCAAGCCACCTTCAGAATATTAGAAAATAAAACAAATCAACCCATCCTGAGAACAATCAAAAAATAAATACACCCCTAAGCGTGCTCCTTTGTTTGTGTGTGTGTTGTTTTGTGTGGCGCAGAACTCAGTCCAGACTGTCTTTTGTTGTGTCAGTATCCCTGTAGTCCATTGTAAACCTTCTGTACTGACGATTGTTTCAGAATCCCTCTCACTCCTGAGAACAACAAAAGGCACAATTTAAAGTACTAACCATTGTGATCATAATTATTACATGTTTCAGAATCATTCGTCGCCGACAAGTTAATCAGTAGTTTCATTGTCTTCGTGTCCTGCGCCTCTCAGTCTTTGTGTACATTGTTGATATGCCTAATCTTTATGGAAGAACAAGACCCCATACCTGATATGTAACATACAGTTGACCTTTTACTGATAGCATCAATGTCAACTCAAGTCTAATAGATCATTACAAAACCCTTTCCGCATGTTTATCAACTTCCTCCTTACCCTCTTTCTGATTGTCATCCAGCTGTGTCTGTGGGAACTCGATGTCAAAGGAGACAATGAGAGATCCACGGATGTTGTTGTTGTCAAAATTTGGCAGGCCTTCTCCCTTCTTCCACAGCCGGGCACCAGGCTTGGTGATCTTGTCCCTCTCAATGTGAACCTGCCACAGGGGCAGTCACAAGTCAATGTTGTTATTGATTCAAAGGTGTCAGTTTTGGACCAATCATTCCAAACCCAGATAAAACCTACTCTGGACAGAAAGCATGCTCAATGGAGAATATCCATTGAAAGTTATTTTTAGTCCAGGAATAAGCTTATTTTGGGTCGGGGAAACTTGGCCATTACATTTGATTACATGTTGGAAAAACAGTTCATGTGTATTCCCGAGTGGCGCAGCGGTCTAAGGCACAGCATCTCAGTGCTAGAGGCATCACTACAGACACCCTGGTTCCAATCCAAGCTGTATCGCAACCGGCCGAGATTGGCAGTACTATAGGGCGGCGCACAATTGGCCCTGCGGCGTCCGGGTTTGGCTGTCATTGCAAATAAGACTCAACCGACTTGCCTAGGTAAATAAAATTAATTCTTGGTCTCCACTGGGAATCTTGTTTTTGGTCCTGATTAAACATGTAGAATCGACCACAGACAGTTGGCCTGAGTTGGGGGAAAACTACCCAATGCATCACTGATAGCTAGTAGGCTGTGGTTGGATAGATGTGTAGGAGCCTTTACACACCGTATGTCCATCGAGGTGTGTGATGTCCATCTCAAAGCCAACCAGAGCCTCTACCAGAGAGATTGTGACGTTAGTGTACAGGTCATCTCCTCGACGCTCAAACACTGGATGTCTGGAAGCACACACAATCATTGTTCAATAAAACAGCTTCAACTGACAACAAATTACTGTGCAATAGAAACAGGCTAACAGAGAGAGAGAATGCATTTGCATAAAGCAAGCATACAAATAGATAAACAGAAGAGCCAAGACACAGACGACGCAAGTAGAGTACATTCCAAAAATCTTTACATAACATCAATGTATTCATTTGACAGTTTGATCTGTACTGAAAAAGGTATAGTACTCAGAAGGATAGATCAGCCTCGTCAGAATCATTATATAATATCTGAAATAAGGAAATGCATGCTGCTCTTACTTCATAACTTTGATGCGGAAGCGTAGATCCCCTGGCTCGCCGTCGATGTGAGGTTCACCTGTAAAATATATTATTATTTATAAACAATGACTTTACCCTTGTTTACCCATGTTATCCTGATGGTTGAGTAAGTAGCTTACCTTCTCCAATGAAAGGGTACTCCATCTCATCTCTCACTCCCTGTTCAATCTCCACCTCCAAAGTTCTCTCCTCATTCACCAGCCTGGGATCATTGAGAGAGACAAAACCATTATTATGAAACTATTTTCTTTATTACTGAGCATGTAAAAGAAAGACACCATTGTCTCCTGCGTTATCAATCTCAGCCAATAGTACAGTGACTCACTTTATATTGGGGCACTCGTCACACACTACTTCCTGGGTCATCTGGAAGCGTCCAGGTCCGAGCTGCGTCGTCCTCATTTCCTGTCTGCAGTTGCATTTCCTTTTCCCAGGGGCCTCTTTGGCTACAGGCTTGTTGCGCACAACCTGGGCGGTGCATATAGATGTTATGATGAGAGTGGTAGGTATGTGTTGGACTAGGGTAGGACTGGTGAAGAACATCAAACCTATACAATATATCACAGACCACCATCAGTGATTAATAGTACCTCTACAAAGTTCCCAGAGTACACTTCTTCGAGTGTGACCTCCAGGTCTAGTACTATGTCATTTCCTCTGGGAATGTTCCTGTCCTGTTGTCCTTGCCTGTTACCTCCAAACATGAAGCCAAAGTCCCCGAAGAAACTGTAAGAGGTGATTGTTGATGAGAGAACAGTGATGCCGAAGGCATTCTTTGATTCCTAAAACCTCACATGCTTAGGCCTACAATTGGGTATGGCTTGTAACTGGAATACAGATGTCATTATTTTACCACACACTAGTGCCTAGTAGTATAAATGAATGGAACGCTCATTAGGTATTGTTAAGCAGAGGTATATGTATTAATGTGACTCCATACAGTATATTATGGTATTTAGGTCAACCTACCTGGAGAAGATATCATTGTGAGAACCATGGTGACCCTCTTTCAGACCATCCTCTCCATATGCATCATACTGCTTCCTCTTCTCATCATCTGAAAGCACCTACAAACAGCACAACACCAGAGACTGGTCATTTAAGTCACAAAATAAAGAGTTTCGTTGAATGTGTGAATTTGCAACATTGTATAAACATGAATCGCAAACTCTTAATATCACATAAAACATATTTTTTTTAAATAGCTCATCATGCAATTGTCCTAATTTGAACCCTTTCAATTTTGTTATCGGATTAGTGGTCACTCATAATGCCATTGGTGCACATCATAGAAGCGGTCACTGAGCAGGTCCGCGTGCTCCAAGTCGTGTTTTCATGAGAACAAGCGGACCACAATATGAGCCAATCAGAGGAAGCCACACGGTCTTCTTGGCCAATCAAAAGGCTTATGTCGTTTCCATAGACACTCGCCTTGGTTAAGGGATACAGTATTTTCAACCTAACTTACGTTACCCGCGCAGGCATCTTTTTACGCCTGCTACATTAGGTTACCAACAACAACCAAATAGGTTGCTTCAGTTTCCTACAAAATACGTTTGTATCGGTGCCTCGAGCGCTTCAGCAAATGAAATATAACGAAAACCCTAATATACACCCTGGTTAAATTAGAATTATTAAAATATTATTGGGAGAGAAGCAATAAAACGCTAGCGTTCTCATAAAACTCAACTAAGTTGCCGTTCATATTTTGTAAATATCTTAATGACATGAGCATTGTTTCCCGAAGCCACAAATCAGACACCATTATTATACTGGTAAAACAAAAAAGGGCCATTCAACACATTGGAAGATACATTATATATGATGCAGGCAAACACAGCGGGTAATTTCCTACCTCATAGGCTGACCCCAGGTCTGCGAATTTGTCAGCAGCAGTAGGGTCATCGGGGTTTCTGTCAGGGTGAAGCTGGAGAGCCAGCTTTCTGTAAGCCTTCTTGATGTCCCTCACGGATGCCGACTTGCTCACCCCCAAGATCTTGTAGAAATCTCGCCTGTAGAGAAAGGTGAAAATGCGAGGGGGGATTTAGTTAGACTCTTGTAGATACAGTATTTCCCTTCATGATAGGGACAGGTGGAGTAGGGTTCGCAAACGTGTCGTTTATATATAATAATCTTTGCTTGTGTCTTGTATTTAGGAAGTAAAAAAAAAAAAAGGGATCACCCAGAGTGATTCAGATTGATATCAATTATTCATTTGAGAGTACAAAGCCAGCGGGAAAGCTAGCCCACTTCCCTGAGATGGCATTCATCATTCCCTTGAATAGTATGACTCAGCCGATACACGATACTGGAAACAAAGAATCAGGCAAGGGTGATGTTGACTACCCTTTCGGACAATTATTTATTTAGAGTGTTGTTGAGATTGCTTATTTTAACCCTCCAGCTAGTAGCGAGCTAGCCATATTACACATGGAGAATGGGGTTCAAAAGTGTAGACCAATCACAATGAAACATGTGTACCAGTTAGCGACACCGCGTTTAACCGTTGCAGAAGCGGTGTGTACGGATAATATAGAAACATGTACTTACCCTGCAAGCACTGCCGCAACAAAATACAGGACAAGATAGCAAACACTGCCCAGATTCATCCCTTTAACGGCCATAGATCCCAGTTTCTTCAAGAAACCAACAGAACAACCCGGCTTTTTGATGTTCGCTTCCTTCTGTCACTAGTTCTCTTCCTTCTGTCAAATCAGAACCGCCCACGTGAAACCCAGAAGTCCCGCCTCTCATCCTAAAGCCCGCCCACCCTTAAAGGTGCTGCATGGTCAATCCGCTGTCTGCATTGGCCATGCAGCATTTACAGTGTTACGGTCTCTGGGCATTCATACTGTACTTCCTGCGCTTCGTAGAGCCACGCAGAGCTGTTGTGGAGGAAGTAATCAAGGAAGTGAGGTTCTGTTTATACAGGACCTCCCGCCCCCATCTATCGTCCATCAATAATGACAATGCGGAGCTATATGGCACTATATGGACCCCTTCGCATTGTTATTGAGCCCTCCACATTGTTACAACATTTGGGAGGCGCAAGGCGATGCGGTACAGGGCTCGATTAGGCCTCTGCATGAATCCAGACGCTCTGCAATTCCGTTACACCTTCCGGCCACATTTCTGATCGAGCATAAAGTGGCTTTCAGCAACAAAAGCCGGTGTAAACTTTTGCTATATCTTTGCAATAGCATTTTTAGTGGATGAATGTAGGATGTACATCGTTTTCAGCAATATCCCCCAAAATCGATAAATATTCTCCCTTTCTGTCTGATTGAGAAAGAAGAGCGCAATTGCAGCCTGCAATTCCTGCATGTGGGCATCACAGGAGGTTGGTGGCACCTTAATTGGGAAGAACGGGCTCATGGTAATGACTGGAGCAGGCTCAGTGGAATAGTATCAAATAGATCAAACACATGGTTTCCATTCTATTTGCTCTGTTCCGGCCATTATTACAAGCCATTCTTCCCTCAGCTGCCTGCACTGGTGAGCATTCCAGCATCTGCAGGAACCACTCTTTATACTTCTATTGGTAAATGTTTTAATTCGGACAGGCAGGAGTGATCCTGGGGTCAGTAGGGGGCGCTAAAGCACTAGCTAGTAGCTAGCTAGCTGTACACCGGTAGACAGTGTCTTTCGCCCCCGCCTGTCAGGCACTGTTTTCCCGCAGTGCTATTAATGACGGCAATCGGTACACCGCAGGCGAGGGCGACACAGTTAACTAGTTACCTAGCACACTGTCGCCCTAGCCTCCTGTCTCCCTGCATGTCGGGGACTGTTATCCTGCAGTTCTGTTAACAATGGTGAGGGCAGGCAACGCTCCCGCTAGGACTGCGATAGTCAGGGGCAAAATAAATCTGTTAATAAAAGTATTGTCTGCCACAGTGGACTATAAAAATACCCGTAAAACCTAGCGGTCAAACACGGAAATGGTTAAAATCATTTTTCCACCATTCATTTTTCACATAATGAATTTTACAGAGACTTCAAATTAAGTATGCATTTGGTGTAGGCTTATCTTTGCGTGACATTTTGATAACCGTGTAATTATCTTGCGACAAAGTGAGTTTTATCAATATATTTGCCTAAAAATACAAAAAACATTTTTTTCAATACTAATCAGCAACAGAGAAGACCTCAGCAAGACCACAAATTCCTGCAGGAAGCTCCTGCACATCATCTCTAGCTGACACTGTCTGCTACCGTTCACCAGTGCGGTCAGAGACCTGTGCCCAATCCACTATGAACTCATGTGCTGTATTGAAATGAATTGAATAAAGTGTTGAACTTCTTCTATCCCCTTTCTCTGTCTTAGCTAGCCACTGACTACACTTTAGCTACCTAGTTAGCAGAGCAGTAGATACAAACAAATGGTATTACTTAGCTAAGATAATTGTTTGTACAGTATGTCGACCTTAGTGTCTATTTCAAACCTGATGGCAAGGATGAGCATAAGAGCGTTAAAATGGGAGAATACCACTATCTGGCCATGTGGAGAAGTGCAGCTATAGTGAGAGGCAATTTACCAGTTTGGTCAGGGCCAGAATGAGGGATAAAGTTGATCCTGTGTCAGTGAGTGTAGATATTAACTATACTGCTGTTAACATTCTATAAGGAAAGATACACTTTTTATTTAACTAGGCAAGTCAGTTAAGAACAAATTCTTATTTACAATGACGGCCTAGGAACAATGGGTTAACTGCCTTGTTCAGGGGCAGAATTAAATATTTTTTACCTTGTCAGCTCGGGGATTCAATCTAGCAACCTTTTGGTTACTGGCCCAACACTCTAACCACTAGGCTACCTGCCCGCCATTTAAGCAATTATATAATCATTAACCAGATTACCAATGATACCAGACTTAAATGAGTGATAAATCAGTTCTAAGATGTCATTGATGAGAATTGGTCAAAAAATCTATTGACATTCAGAATTGACCATGTTAAGACATCCAGCCTCTATTGCAGATTCATGACTAGAGACACATCTTCAAAGGCACAGTATTTATTTATTCAGAGTGGCACATGCATTCACAGTCTTGACTTACAGGATCCTTCCAACCAAATGATTGATATGTCAAATGATAAAACCACAAATGATATATTAAAATTTATGGAAAAAATAATTTTGTCCTCATGAAAATGACAGTTTATTAAATATTCCACAGCTGTAATGTCATCAATTAAATCAAACTTTATTTCTTACAACATTTCTTACAACAAATGCATTTCAATGTGTTCAAAGTCATGAATTGAAAGGCATATGGCACTTAACATCCTTCCTCTTGGGAGGTCTCTATTAGTGACCAGGGGATTCTCTCTACCACATGTGAATGCCTCTGTGGAGCTCATAAGTGTAGCCATGCAGCCTATTTTGGCGTATTCACAATATCGGCCGTACAGATGTGGAATGCCAGTGGAGGAAGCCAGCAATGCCCAACAATGTGCAGTCAGTGGAGGACCTATACCCAGCCGAAGACTACAACCCTCTGTCTCGAGAGCCCAGAGAGGAGGAACTTCAGTGACTAAGGAACCGTTTCCGTGGCATGTTCAGTGGAATAGCACGTCTCCTTGAACCTGAGTCAGAACAACCGCTACCCTCCTGTCTGTACTGGACATTTTCTTTTTAAAACAAGGGTACCTGGGGAATGCAACATTCTAGTAATTTTAAAATGCCAGGTAGCTAGCTAGGTAACTAGAAAAATGCCACCCCCCCAAAATTATATACATGAGAAATACACTATCAATTATTCACACAACAAACTAAAAAGGCTATAATATTTACATGTTAGGTTACTTGCTACTTGTTGATGAGAGTTTGTATGGAGAAATGTGGAGGTTTTTCCTACTCTGTGCCTTGAGTGATGACGTTAAAGCTTGCGACAGGGAGTGTAGTTCTGTATGATAGCTACATTAGCAGCTAATTCATATTTCATTTTTGGGAGGGTAATTACAGATAAAAACTGATAAAAGTTTCCTTGTCCGGTGGAGATTTGCACAGTTATTAAAACGTTGTGCCAGGGTAAGCCTACACGAAACACAGACCTTATATAAAGTAGTTGTAAAATCCCCTATGGAAAAATGAATGGTGGAAAAACGATTGGAACCATTTCCGGGGTTTACCGCTAGGTTTTATGGGTATTGTAACTCGTACTGTGGTACTCAATTTCCATTTTGACTCAGGGGTAGGGGCGTTCCTGCAGGGATGCACACATGCAAGAACGCCCGAATTGTGGGCTGCAGTGTTACCGGTAATAAACAAACCAAAAGCCAGCCCAGGTTGATAAGCTACTAAACTTGAATTTAAGAGCATTATTACCAGTTACTTTTCCTGGAGCTTCGAGACTGGACCAGAAATCGTTTAGACTAACGTTAGTTTAAACTTACTGAAGCCAAGTGTTTTGTCTGTCTGCTAACGCGTTAGTCTGCTTTATATCAGCTAGCTACTAACGTTCCCTTAATGCTAAGCAAATACATCAAGCAACTGCTGTCAGCTTCATTCTATTTCTATGCCAGATCGTATCTGCTTGCCAGTTGTCATGGGAACATCAGACAGACGTCCTAGTATCCAGGACGCTAGGAGGGAACAACAGAGCCAGACAACACAAACATTTGCATTGGAGCAAGAGGCAGTGAAATAAATGCCATTTAGGAAGCAGTCAGGGTCCATATGCCCATTCTGTTACCTATAATGTTAAAAATCAGTTTTTACAACAGCTAGTTAGTTATGATACCACTTTCATCTAATACTGCAATATTGATATGAAGACCAGAACCCACCAATGAAATAGGTGAACTCTTGTGAATAGGTAAACATTTTGGCATACTCCAAGCAGGCTGTCATGTGCTTTTTTTTACTGAGGAGGGGCTTCTGTCTGGCAACTAACATACAGGCCTGATTGGTGGAGTGCTGCAGAGATGGTTTTCCTTCTGGAAGGTTCTCCCATCTCCACAGAGGAGCTCTGTCAGTGACCATCAGGTTCTTGGTCACCTCCTTGACCAAGGCCCTTCTCCCCCGATTACTCAGTTTGGCTGTGTGGCCAGCTTTAGGGAGAGTGTGGTAGCAGGAATACAAGATCGTTGTATTTATACACCAAATGGTTGTTTTATTCTTGCCTCAAACAGTGAAAGGGTCCATAACGCCCATGTCTTCATAGTTTTTACAATAAATTGTTTTCCTTTTCAGTAAGAACAGTAACCTCTGCTCAACTCTGCAACCTCTGAACGTGTATGTGTCTTTCGGAGGGGTTAAAATAAAGTACAACGCATGTATCTGTTAGATATCCGTGTACATTGGACAATAAAGTAATCTTTTTCTTCTTTCTCCTTTGCAGTGCCTCAGCCTGGTGATGGAGGACTCAGTGTACCCCGGACGGGCAGTGTTAGTATGTCTATAGAGGTCAGTGAGTTATCTTGTGACTGTTTTATAGCTCACCTTTTTTTTTGTGGGAGAAGTAGAGAGCTATCAGGATTGAAGCATGGCTGTGTGTCTGTGACTGACCGTATTTCTGTTCTCCTGTCCTCCAGTGGAGGGCGCTATGAAGAGAGCTAAGATCGCCCGGAACACCCACACCCTCAGCCCATACTCCTCCCCGGGAACACTGCTCTCACCCCAGGGCCCTTCCACACACTACCCCTCCCTGGAGGATCACATGGCAAATGTGGGTTTAGCTGTGGTGCCAAACGCCTGGGACCAGCCCTTACTGCTGGGTGTGAAGGGCACCACCCCAGACCCTGGCTCATACCTTTCCTGACGCCCGCTGAGTTTTTAGAATTGGAGGGGGACACTTGTGAGGTGCCTGGTGGACTGCCATCGATGTACCAGAAGGCCCATGAGGAGAGGGAGAAGAGTGTACAGGACTGGCAGAAGACGGTGAAGGAAGCCCACCTGAACAAGTGAGTGACAAAGCAGACACAGACACTACCAGTCAGTCATTCTACCGCTTAGATTTATCAGCAATTTGACCAACGCTCAGTGAGTGGAAATATGAAGTGCTTTCCAGTTTCCAGGATCAATGTGAATATAATGCAGCCACTCGAAAAGTCTGTGACTGCTGTGTCGCTTAATTTACATAACAAGTGACCCAGTTGCGTTCACTAATATGATTTACAAATAAATGCAATGATTTAATGGGGAGCTAATTGAGGGGCCCAAGTGCTCATTTAAAGTGAACTCTGGTTGTCTGTTAATGTTTCCAGTTTGAGTCTTGTTCCTATAGTAAGTTGTCTGTTTTCAGAGAGCGGTGACGTCAGTTCCAGGCCCAGAAGTTCCATGATTGGCTGTTGGAGTCGGGACACAGACATGGGCTGGACAGCCTTATCCCCCCCTGCATCACCCCTCGCACAGCGACAGCCTGGAGGCCGGGCCAAATGACACCAGGCAGGAAGGGACATCTAGATGGACAGTGAGGAGGACACCTTTTGCCTTGCTGACTTTTTGGGTTCTTGTTGATGGAGATCCCCATACAAAGAAGCTTTTGCCTCACAGTCAGCTGTTTGCTTCACAGCCACTGGTAGCACTAAGCCTTTTGTTTGCATGCTGTCAACAGTTCCAGACAGGCCTGGATCTGATCTGAGGATCACTAGACTGCAGAAGGGTGGCTTGGTATACACCTCTGGCTCTGTTCTCGTCCCCTGTATGCTGTCTCGCCCTCCCACTGCTGCATTCCTTCATCTAGTTGAGACTGGTGTGTCCAGATTCTCTACCCTTGCACACTCACTCTCATGGATTTACCAATGGTGGGGATGGTAGAGAATCAGGACACAGGCAGTGGTCCTAGAGTACTTGGGGTACGACTATAGGGTACCTATTGTTAGCCACTTAGGTTAGATCTGCCTAGAGTCTGGTTCTTCTGCTGTGTGTACTGTACCAATTAAATAATAGGGAATCATTTAACTGTCTGTTAAATTCAGAGATTGACCTTCCAGTATAGGGGAAAGATGTATTAATGTATACATGTGATATTAAGTTGTTAATATGTATTTTCTGGTAGTGTAGGAGAGAGGGTGTGGTGAATTTAAAGGCCTGTGCCATATTCCAGGGAATGTAATACCTTTAGCACCTGAGTGCCAATCTGTTTGTGCTGTCATGTCAACTCCTTATCACTCATTGTCATGTCAAACTGTTTCAAAATGTTTGACTTTGGCAATGGGGTTGGCAAGAGCACAAACCGATCTGGGACCAGGCTAGTACCTCCCTCAGATGGGACTTTGGTCTGTAGACTATAATAGCCACCTCGAAGAAGATGGCAGAACACATTAGTGTTATGAGAAGAGAAAGATGCCTTTGAGGGAGCAGTTATATTCCGTTACATGGGCCATTCAGTTATATTCTGTTACATGGGCCATTCAGTTATATTCTGTTACATGGGTCATTCAGTTATATTCCGTTACATGGGCCATTCAGTTATATTCCGTTACATGGGCCATTCAGTTATATTCCGTTACATGAGCCATTCAGTTATATTCCGTTACATGGGCCATTCAGTTATATTCTGTTACATGGGCCATTCAGTTATATTCCGTTACATGGGCCATTCAGTTATATTCCGTTACTGTGTACTATTAAAATAAGCCTAGCATGCTCCAGAGAATGCTGATGTTGCTGGGTAACCAGGTATTTCTCTTCCTTATTAGTCATTTGCTTTGCCTCTTCGGTCAGTGTGGATGGATGAGATTGTATTATTGTTCTTCTACCTTGCTGCTGTAGTTTAGTTCTCAGGGACTTCTCCTGTGTATGGCCTCTTTATTGTTATGTCATCTTATTGTGTTACTTTTTATTTGATATTTTACTTTAGTTTATTTAGCAAATATTTTCTTAACTCTTTTTCTTGAACTGCGTTGTTGGTTAAAGGGCTTGTAAGTAAGCATTTCACGGTAAGGTCTGTTGTAATTCTGCGAATGTGACAAATAAAAATAGATTTGCCTTTCAATTAAATTGCACTATGTCGACCTACCTACATGTTACAATGGAAATTATTTTCATGTTTTCTAAGAGCACAATTTTGTGCTCTTTTTTTCTTTAGTCATGAATAAACTATTCATTTTTGCCTTGACATGCCTTTTATAGTTGAATATCGTACTTTCATAGAGACCCTGTATATCGACCTCAGCTAATGTTTAGTTATACTGTTGGACAAATCACAAACCATTACAATTAGCTGTAGCACAGCCAAATTGTATAGAGAGAAACTATTTTTGGCTAAGACAGGGGAGCAGATGTTGAACAATCACCTCCGAATCATTCATTGGCCCTAGAGGAGGAAGAGAAGAGTGATTGGCCTGCACGCTTGACAGATTTTCATACTTCTTGGTTGTATTCTAGTGTAATGGACCTTGCATAGTTCAAATGTCTAATGAATGCCTCCAAGTTCACCCACACACATATTTCCCCCATTTGTGTTTAGTTGAAGACATGAATACGCCCGAAGAGAACTTGTGACACTTTAAACAATGGGGGCACAATATCTTTGCATCTGGGCAGAATTTGGCACATTTGGTAGACTCTTGGCCCGAGGTGGTAGGCACATTGGGCATAGGCTGGGGTGGGGGTGATGGGAGCAAGCTGGCAGGGTGGCGTGTAGGGAGGGTGTGTGTTTTGGTGGATGTAGGGCTGAGATGAGTTGGGGGGCAATTCAGCAAGCCAGCAGAGAGGGGGTCAATGGGCACTCTCACCATGCTGTCATTATGCCGTAATCCCGCTTCACTTTTCTGGAAAAACTGAATAGCACTAGAATCACTGACTAAATTTTTGGATCCCATTTTCATGACAAAGCGATTGTTCCACTCACTGTTTAAAAAACTGGGAGGCTGGGTATATAAAAGGGCTTGGGTGGCAGGACCAGAGGCATCCAGACTTCGGGGAGACCAGCAGACCACCACTATCTATCAAGCCTAGCCCACAAACAATGTCCAAAATGGGCAGGGTGAGTAACAGGGATATGGCCGCTTGGCTCTGGGCAATCACTGACTCCATCAGAACAGGTTCTAATGATACAGTATAGTGGGCAGGATAGTGATTGTATGGTGGCAGTAGCATAGCAGTGATTTTCTGTGGTGTGTTTGGTTTAGTTATAGGATGGCCCATTTTCATATTTTCTGTCAAACTTGGCTGATTTATCCTGCTGGCCATTGCCATAGTAATAACAACGTAATAGTATAATTGTTATGTAAGCGTAATAATACCAGTGTAATAGTCTTCTATGTGATGCCTGGTATACAAGTGGAGGGCACTATTGCCAGATAGCACAGCTCAATTCCATCTGTGAGATAGAATGCTGGTTAAAGCTTGTCAGCACTGGTGTCCTGCAGAAATTGACATAATCTCTGCCTGTCTTAAATACACATTTTTATTATAAATACAGTCTTCGATTGGGCATTCAAGGCATCAGGAATGTGTTGAGTGATTGACTTGTTCTTTGGTAGGTTGGAAAAAGCAATTAATTGTGTAAAAAGGTACCTACAGTGCAGTGCAGAGCTTTTATCAAGCATATGAACCTAAGTTCCACCCACTCATTCCACTCTGGTCTCTTTTGTTCTCGTCCAGATTGTGTTTTACGAGGATATGAACTTCCAGGGCTGTCGTTATGAGTGTGACAGCGACTGCACCGACTTCCATTCCTACCTGAGCCACTGCAACTCCATCCGTGTGGAGAGTGGAGCCTGGGTGGTGTACGAGAGGCCCAACTACATGGGCTACCAGTATGTTCTGACCAGGGGAGAGTACCCGGAATACCTGCGCTGGATGGGCCTCAATGACCGCCTCAGCTCCTGCAAGATGATCCACTTTGTAAGTCTGCCACTGCCTCAGTCCTTAGAGCATTATAGTGAACGAAAGGAGATATCATTATGTTTCTTCAATAACAGTAACTAGATGGGGTATGTCTGTTAGGTCTATGCTGAGCTGTCTGAATGGGGTGTACCTTATGTTGTATTATAAATTTGGGTCCTGGATGCTGATTGGCTGAAACAGAATTTCAGCCGTGTGTACATCAGGCAATATATCACAGTGATGACGCAAAAATAATTGTTTACTGTTCTATTTATGTTGGTAGCCAGTTTATAATAGCAATAAGGCAACTCTGGTGTTTGTGGTATATGGCCAATATACCACATCCCCTCTGGCCTTATTGCTTAGAGCACAGAACACTGTACACTTCCCTTCAATGCACAGGGTAGGCTATACATTGTAGTAGTAATTTCATAGATCAACAGAAAAACCAAGAATAGCTATTATAGTGATAGCAAAAGTGGTATAGACAGGTATATGCAAGTAAACCATTTCTGACTGTTCGTCAGATGGGCATATTAGGCATCCAAATCCCAATGAGGCCAGGCACAGAACAGTGACAGTGGCGGTTCACCCAGGACCCAGGGCTTTGTCAAAGAAGTTCAATACCAGCATATAGCACTGAGCAAGTGATTGTGGCACTGATCGCTATTGGCTGACCTAGAGCTGGCAGGAAGAATCAGACCTACACTTCTACTGTAGAATCAATCAATTGTCCAACTATGGTGGTGGAAATATTCTCTGTAACACAGGAAGCCATAAACGGCCCAAACAACAGCAGTGAAAAAAATACAGCATGTTCTAAAAATATATGTTTCTTTTCTCCTGATGTTCAGTTCCGGACCAATCTCAAGAGTATAAAAACATTGGATTGGTGATGGGTTGGTAGACAAATGCATTTTGGGTCGACCAGAACATCGACAAACACACAACAATACTTTACAAACCTTGTGTGTTACTAGCTATCCTTACATCCTAGCCCCCAAAATAAACCAGAAGTTGCTGAGTAAGAATCTCATCTCCCTATATATCCCTCCTTCCCCCTTTCTCTTACCCCACATCCCCTCCCCCTTCTTTCCCAATCCCTTGCACTAACCCCTCGCCTCCAACTCCACTACTACCACCCCCCTACCCCCATCCCCACCACCCCCACAGTCCTGTGGGACCCAGTACAAGATGCAGCTGTATGAGAAGGATGACTTCGCGGGCCAGGCCTTCGAGGCCGCCGAAGACTGCCCCTCAGTCCTGGAGAAGTACCGTTGGAGGGAGGTGTACTCCTGCAAGGTGCTGGATGGCTGGTGGGTCTTCTACGAGCACCCCAACTACCGTGGACGCCAGTACTTCCTGGAGAAGGGAGAGTACAGGAAGCCTGGGGACTGGGGTGCAGTCAGTCCCACTGTCCAGTCCTTCAGACGCTTCACTGAGTGATCTTCCTGACCACACAACAACACCAACCTCAACACCAACCTCAACCTCAAACCCAACCTCACTATCATCATACATAATATGCATAATATGGACTTTGAATAACCCTAATATTTATTGATTTTGAATAACGCCAATCCTATTACTTTGAGTCCTTTGATTGTGACTTTACTGAGGTCTCTCTCCTGAAATAAAAACTTGGCTGGTAAACAGATCTGAAAATGTTGGCGTTTTTGTGTGTATCTGTGTCAGTGAATGTGTGAAGCCGGAAGGTAGAAGGTGTATTCTTTTGTCCAAAATGTATGACCCTGAACTGATACAGCCCAAAGGGAGATCAACTTCTACATGCGGAATTTAGCCACTGAATAATTTGGTTCAAGCTATAAGGAAAATCAAGTGAACTAATAAGATAATGTCATCATGACAGGTGCCAAGATATCTTAATGATGCATAACAGCTCCAGTGCCAGAAATGTACCCAGCTTTCCATTACCAAGTCGTTACTTTACAAAAATGTCCTCACAAAGAAATCTTCTAGCGACCATGTCTCATAGTTATAGAACAGGTTTCAGGTCTACAGTGACGGGGTGAGGGTTGTGATGAGTCACAACAGAGAAGCAGTTTCCTTCCCCACCAATCAGAGCCATCGTTGTCGACTGGTCAGAGTCGCCCAGGAGAGCCGAGCAGAAGGAGTACCGAGCAGAAGGAGTGCCGAGCAGAAGGAGTGCCGAGCAGAAGGAGTGCCAAGCAGAAGGAGTGCAGCATGAGAGGCCAGGGTACAGCAGACTAGAAGGGTAGGGCAGAGAGAGATGAAATTTGGCACTCATTGAATCCATTTTGAATTTGTATTTAATGTATTCAATATACAGTGTGTGTGTACATTGAATCCATTTTGTTTGTGTTGTCTGTGACCTTGTGTGCACTACAGTGAATATATGGATGTAATATAACTGGTCAAAGCCTACGGTACTCAGCGTCCAGGCTGAGCTCCACACTGCCCCTTTTGGTCAGATCTGTAACAGCAACCCCTGGCACACCAACATCATCCAATCACCAATCACATGGACACTGTGGGAATATCTGGAGCAAACATAGGATAGTGCCTGTGTTTGAACAACCCTTTGACTTAGCAGCACAATATCCTGGGCACATTTAGAGGAGGACTACATTGTCTGTAACAACTATCCATTAACTTACTCAATGTTAAACAATATGGAAAACGTCAGCCACTAGACTGTTTTCCTGTATCTGAGTTGTTGAAGCTCCACATCTGGACACTAGAGGGGGTTGGAGGTGTAGTCTCTCCCAGCAGAAGCCTGTGGTGGTGGGCCTCAGTAAGACTGTATCCCCCAGTAGAACACTTTCTCTTACCCAACCCTCCACAGATCACCTCCACAGATCACTGCCCCTCCTTCATATGGAAAGACTGAATGGGAGAAGCGAGGCTCAGCCCTCTATAGGAATCTGCAAAAACACATAGTCAAAGTTCTGCGGGTATTGTATTTATTTGTTGTTGGCGGGCTAAGTTCCCCACAGCTGGATAATGCAGGAGGTAAGAATATAATGAACAGCAAAGTTTTAAAAACACCTCAGTCCAACACTGGCCATCAAGACAAAGGAAGTGGGCATCAAAAGTTCTGCCTCTGCCTCCAAACACGAACAGGAAGTTCTGACCTCTGAGGAAGAGATCGGAGAAGGCTGTTGAGGCATGATTCCTGCTGAAAACTGACTTAAAGGCTCAGTGCAGACAAAAACATGATTTTCTGTGTTATATATATATATATATATATATATCCACACTATGAGGTCAGAATAACACACACTGGTTGAATCAACGTTGTTTCCACGTCATTTCAATGAAATGATGTTGAACCAATGTGGAATAGACATTGAATTGACGTCTGTGCCCAGTGGGTAATGCCCTTTTAGTGTAAGAGCTGTTTGAAAAGAATGCCTGAAATTTCAGCCTGTTTAGTGGAATGGCGTTTTGGCCTGCCTGGCTAAATTAGTTGATAGACCAATAAGAAAGAGAGTTCCAAACCTCTCTGCCAATAATCGCAAGTTTTCTGTTTTCTCCTCCCCACTCAGGACACTCCTAGCAAAATTCTTTCTTGAGAAATTGCTCTTTGCTAAGGAACTATTTTTGTTGACCATTTTAACTGAAAACAGTCACAGTAAGGTTACCCAGAAGTGATTTGATATTGAGATAAAAATGGCTGCATTGGACCTTTAAGATCCGTGTTTAAGAGTACTCACCCATGGTCAGAGTGTGCCTCCATCTTGGTTGAGGCGGGTTGCCACTACACGTCATTTTTTTCAAGGATAGCCTCACTGATGCCTGGCCGCCAGGGGCAACGGGGTCAGGCAGGTTACATTGTCATAGGTCACTCTGAGGAGGGTTCTGATTGGGTTGAGTGGGGAGGAGCGGCCACCAAACACAGCTCCCCGCACAGGCACAGATGTTACTGTGTGATACAGTATGACACCTGGGAGGAGAACAGAACCTGACCAGGAACAGATGCTACTGTGTGATACAGTATGACACCTGGGAGGAGAACAGAACCTGACCAGGAACAACTCCGGGTTCTATAGCCTATATCTAGAACCCAGAATATTTCCTGGTCAGAACAAAACACAGTTTTTGTTGGAAAACTCAATGCCCTAATAGTACCATTGACCAAATCCATTGAACCCTCTTACCCCAGTCATTGGATGATTTCACACAGGCACATCTCCAGCCACCCGTGGCTCTGATGAGGACCCTGGCTGTAGTATCCTCTCTACCCCCCTAGCCTGAGCCCCCACTGAGCAGCACCACTCTGCGTGTCTCCTTCTGTGGTATCAGACCCAGGTAGAACTCATTCATATCCAGACACTGTTCCCAACCATGTAGACAACACTCAGCCCACACACTTAACAACACTTATTCAACAGAGGTAGAGTACATTTATATGGCTGCTTTAGGTAGCAGCAGTAGCTTTCAGTCAACCATACTTGCCCTGTTCAGGAACCTGTGCAGTCCTGTCTGGGTAGTGTCTGAGCGAGTGCAAGGTGGAGCTGAGCTTCAGGAAGTGGTCGTGCATGACTTGACCAAAGGCGTTGTGGGGGCTGATCTATTCGTACATCACAAATGGCAACTTGGGGAGGAGCCTCGCAGCCCAGCCAATAACAGCATCTGACCAGGGTCAAGAGAATAAGTACAATTACACTTAATTCTAATATGGATACCAGGTATCCACCACCCTTACACAGAAACACACATAAACAAACCAACAAACAAAAGCATGCACACGCATGCACACGCACACAAACACATTCCACTCCATTCTCACATTGTGTCTCCATGTAGGTGAGCACCACTTCAGACAATAGCAGGGTAGGGGAACTCTAGATCAGCCCCACTAATAGACTCTTCCACTTGGGGCTTCTCTCTCACATTCACCCCTAGCAGATGGTACTGACCACCATGAACGTAAACAGGGTCTGGATACACACGCAGTTGTGTATCACAGGCCAGCCCCTGGCATAGTGTTCACAATGTGTGTGTGTGTGTGTGTGTGTGTGTCCATGCATGCATGCATGTGTTTATTTGTGTGTAGTGTAATACATAGTGTACCTGTGGGTTAGGATGGAAGGGTATCCAGCCACTATTCAGCTTTGTTATTGATAAGAGCAGCTTTGCGCCAGGAAGTCCTGTTCGAACACCACCAACCCCGCCAGAGGCAGGTTAGCATTTTTATTCATTAATTTTGTTCTGGAGGCAGATCTGCCCCAAGGCAGAAATTATGTGATTGGTTGCCCCAATGGTGAGGGTGGAGCTTACATTTCAAATGGCCTGCATGCTCTGAGAGGACATTTGACCAGCGCTTGACCCTAACCCTGACCTTAACCATAACCCTTAACTAACCTTAATCTTTACCCTTACCTTAACCATTTTGCAATTCAACTTCAATGGGGTGACTTCAGAGTTGGTCGTCACTAGCTTCCACAGCCACAAAGTCATAATTAAAACGTAGGCCTAATAATAAAACAGATGCATTTGCCATTGGTAAGAAGCACCCGGGGAACAGTGGGTTAACTGCCTTGCTCAGGGGCAGAACGACAGATATTTACCTTGTCAGCTCGAGGAATCAATCCAGCAACCTTCTGGTTACTGGCCCAACACTCTAACCACTAGGCTACCTGCCGCCCCAGTCACTGCAACAGATTAAAACATTCTGCCCTCAACTCTACAGAAATGTGATAAAATCTGATATTCTGCTTCTCTAAGAAACGGACATGGCCAAGTTCCAACATTTCCAAATCATACAGCAAATGAGGGTGTTTTTGTTCCCGTAAAAGGTAACTGGAGGGTATTTTCCAAGCTGGGGTGTAGCGCACAAATAAAACATGGCTCTGATTTATCAATAAAAGCATGCCTATATATTGTGTGCGACAGTTTGTTAAATCCTAATAATTCTGGTGCACACAAATCCTTGAATCTCCACATATGAAAGAATTTAGTAAGAAATGTACACCCGGTTGATAAATGAGGGCACTGGAGAGAGAGAAAGTTACCAAGATACCATCTCTAAAGAGAGAGACAAGCGTGTTGTGTATGAACATATCCTCAGCTAGAACCCTCACAATCTTAAAACATGATCTCTACCATTGATCTGGTGGTAAACTATGCTGTCCGTGCTGAATAAAGTAACTCTCCCTATACTTAAAATACTTTTAAAATACTTTAAAATACTTTCTCACAAAATAAAAAAGGTGGGTAAACTACACCACTGATCTCCACTGTATATAAACACTGGTTATAAGCATTAGTTATGAATAGTCCATTTTGAGATTTGTGGTGGAGCAGAGAGCAGACAAATGCACTCACCTACCCAGCATGGTACATTTACTAGCCTTCATGCACACAGACCTCACCAGTGTCATCAGAAACAAACACAATAATAAATTATACATTTTATTTTAAGCGTTTTTCAAGACACCCAAGGTCTCAGTCAACTTTATTGCTTCAGTCAAATCACATCAAATGTAAAAAAAAATGTCAGTCTTTCAGTTCAGTTTCATAGTGTTTGGATCAGTATCCTCTCAAACGGAGAGAGGGAGGGAGGCAGAGAGAGAGGAAGAGAAGAAGAGGAAGAGAACAGGGGAGACAAATAGACTACCATTGCTGTTCCCTTTTCCTATGATGACGTTATGACTTGCAGTCTGGTGTCTCTTAAGTTTATCTAGTCAAAGTGCAATGAGTGCTAAAATAGCATCTGGGTCAGAGGAGCATAATACATACAAACCACAGGAGGTTGGTGGCATCTTAATTGTGGAGGACGTGCTTGGAGTAATAGCTGGAGCGGAATTGGTGGAACGGTATCAGACACATCCAACACATGGTTTCCATGTGCTTGATGCCATTCCATTCGCTCCATTCCAGCCATTATTATAAGCCGTCCCCTCACTTTCACTGATCCAAACAGTCACAAAGCTTGAAAAGAGAGACACACTTGTTTAAACCCAGACCTCCCACACACTTCCCAAGCCCTGGCCAACCCTGGTCCTGGAGAGCTATATATATTTTTTTTTAAATGTAACTAGGCAAGTCAGTTAAGAACAAATTCTTATTTACAATGACGACCTACCGGCCAAACCTGGAGGACGCTGGGCCAATGGTGCACAGTCCTGTGGGCCTCACAATCACAGCCAGTTATGATACAGCCTAGATTGGAACCAGGGTGTCTGTAGTGATGCCTCAAGCACTGAGATGCAGTGCCTTAGACCTCAAGCGTTGTAAGTTACATACTGTATCAACATTAACACACCTTATACAGCTTGTCAATGTCTTGATGAGAGGTTATGTTGAATCAGGTGTGCTAGTGCTGGGCTGGAACAAAAGCACATTCACAGACAGAACCCTCGGTATGAGGAGAATACACACCAACTCTGACATAAAACATCATATTATACTCTATACAGTACATTGTGAATGAATATCAGTGACATCACAGGATCAGAGGTAATGAACTGGTTTGGAATGCTGCTACAGACTGAACTGTGACCTACAGGGTCACGATCTCATCACCTATTGTGCATTTAGAGAAATAATGTGAGAAGGGAATGAGAGAAGGTGGAGGAAGAGGAGACTTTTACCTGGGGCTTGGTGTATCAGAGGGTCAGAGGGGATGTGTTTCTGATGGACTTTAGTTTGGTCCAGGTGTGTGTGTGTGTGTGTGTCTAGCTGACAGACTTTAGTTTGACCTTCTTGGGCGGTTTGTTAGTGAAGATGTGGTATTTATGTTTATTTATTTTCCCTTTTGTATTGTTTATTTTACTTTTGTTTATTATCTATTTCACTTGCTTTGGCAATGTAAACATGTTTCTCATGCCAATAAAGGAACTTTGCCATGAAGCAGGCAAATCGAACACTCTCCCTCTTATTGAGGAATATTTTTGATTACGACCTTTTGGCATTACAAATGTTGTTGTTTTTGTGGCGGGAATGCGCTTCCACAGATGCGGTTTACAAATAAAACTATTTTACTCAATGAAATATGTTGGGGAATTTTTGGGAGAGTGGGCACCTTTGCACCTGAACGTGAACTAAAACGTGGAAGAATGCCGTTATCTATCCGTTTAAGAAAATCGAGAATGCGGCACTGACTGCGACTGCGCGAATTTGCAGGAAGCGTTAACAGTCCTTTTACCAGTAGATACATTGTCAACAGTCAAGACTCAAGACTGGGATCTTAGATCGTTTTAGAGACAGCGCCGATACTGTCACTGGTATGTATTGATGTTTTTCTACTCCCCGTGTGTAGGCTACATGGGACGTGTATCCGCAAGGCTGAAAGAGAAGGGCGTCGAACCAGAGCTGGGGCCGAATTGACTCATCCGCATCAAAATGACTTGGCTACAACGGAGTCCATTCTCTACGGAGACGCACCAATTAACAGATAAAACGGACAATACCTGCATAACTCCTATTCTCCAATGTAAAATAAAAAATAAAGCTAAATGCGTAGCAGGTAATTAACAATGGCAAAGCCACATACGTGGTTTGATCTCTGGTGGTGAAAGCACAGTCATTCCCCTGATATGACAATGGGTGTGTTCGAGGGCTTAGCCTCATGAAGCCGACAGTAGACGAAAGTCGGCGAGTGAAGTCGGGGGAGATGACAGCCGAAAGTCGGACAATGTAGTGGTATTACAACATTAAGGCTCAGATCAACATGGCAGAGTCAACATAGCTGCTATTGTTTATAAAAGTGTTAATGTATAAATGTCTAACGAAAGTTCTATACCCCCATATCACCCATTCACAAACTGGAAGTATAACATGTGTACAATTCATTGGTTAGAGTGGTCGCAAATATCACTTTTCATTTGTATCCCCTGTAGCTTTAGAATCCGCAAAGTTGGTTCCTGTTTCAGTCACATTCGGCCACGTTTGCGTGGGTGAAACAAAAGCACCCTAATGATTGGTTGACAAATAGTGCCTTCCACAAGGCAGGTGATGCTGCATGGTGTAGTGGGTGAGAAGCAACTGTGGCAACTTCATCAAAAAACTGTATGACCTTTGAGCACATGATTTTTGTAAAGTTCATGTAGTCGACAAGTCGTACATTATTTATAACCATAATGAAACAAACGTTGAAATGACAGCTCTTGTATACATGTGACAGTGGGGAGTGGGAGATCAACACACATCATTGGTGCGAATGTCAGACATAACCATTTTGTCCTATCAATTGTACCTGGAATGGTCGACACCTCCACTTGTTTTTACCGTTCCATGATTCCTATGGCGATCTATAATGCAGGCTAGCGCACATCCTCAGCCTGTGTTTTATGTCAGTCACCCTAGATGTATGGATGGGCTTTATTGCAGATCATGTAATAATCTAGTCATACAGATGAAACAATTACCCACCTGTCCAGACTGAATGACACCTGCTGTCATGTGAGCCACTCTTTCCTTTTTCCATTACCAGCAATGCTTTACATAACAGTTCCCTCTATTGTCATTCTCTCTCATCTGCAGACAGAAAGAGAGGAGAGGTAGAGAAAGACTTCACATCCTAGAGATCCCTGTAGTCTAAGCTCCCATCACTGGGAGGCCCCACCCTCCACCATCACCATGGCTACCAGAGGGAGTGGCCGGCCCAATGGCACGCTGCCCCAGACCAAGATATGCCAGTTTAAACTGGTCCTACTGGGAGACATGGCAGTGGGAAAGTCCAGCCTAGTTCTGCGCTTCGTCAAGGGACAGTTTGATGAGTTCCAGGAGACCACCATCGGAGGTGATGGGGGATGGGGAATAAGGGGAGGGGAGAAGTTGACGGGCACACTGTTGGCCCCCGATCACGGCTGGGCAACTCTGTTCAAATCGAACTTTATTTGTCACATGCGCCGAATACAACAAGTGTAGACCTTTCCGTGAAATGCTTACTTACAAGCCCTTAACAAACAGTGCAGTTCAAGAAGAGTTAAGAAAATATTTACCAAGTAGACTAAAGTAAAAAGTAATCAAAAGCAACACAATAACAATAACGAGGCTATATACTGGGGGCACCAGTACCAAGTCAGTGTGCGGGGGTACAGGTTAGTTGAGGTTATTTGTACATATGTAAGTGGGGGTGAAGTGACTGCATAGATAATAAACAATGAGTAGCAGCAGTGTACAAATGGGGGGGGGGGTCAATGTAAATTGTTTGGTGGCTTTTTTATTAATTATTCAGCAGTCTTTTGGCTTGGGGGTAGAAGCTGTTGAGGAGCCTTTTTGTCCTTGAGTACAGCAGCGTAAGCACACTGTGCCAGATTTCCTGGATCAAGTTGGGAGGGTTGTCTGAGATGAAAGGACTAAGTTTTACATCATGAGTTATTCATCCTCTCTCTCTCTCTCCCTCTCAGCTGCGTTCCTGGCCCAGTCTGTGTGTCTAGACGACACTACCGTGAAGTTTGAGATCTGGGACACAGCGGGACAGGAGCGCTACCACAGTCTGGCTCCCATGTACTACCGCGGGGCACAGGCTGCCATCGTGGTCTTTGACATCACCAAGCCGGTAGTCATCAGCACACCACAAAGATGCATGCTCAGAGCTAACTTTAAGAGTAAACAATTAATGTATTGTACTGTATAGAAGCTTTAGCCCTCTCTATCATGTGAACACAGCCATGTTATTTAAATGTTGCACTGTATCTGACTCCTCTTTCTCACCTCTCCCCTCTGTCCCTCTCCTGTGGTCTCTATTTTGCCCTCCTGTAGGAGACGTTTGAGCGGGCTAAAGCCTGGGTGAAGGAGCTACAGAGGCAGGCTAGCCCCAACATTGTCATCGCTCTGGCAGGCAACAAGGCGGACCTGGCTGAGAAGAGACTAGTGGAGTATGAGGTACTGTACTCAACACTGACTCTTTAAGATGTTAAGGCCTTTACTATACAATGACTTAATGCTTTACCACATTTGAATTCTGACTGGGGATTCCCAATACTGATGGATAGCCTTTTCATTATGTGTTGTCTGTCTGACAGGAGGCCCAGACCTATTCTGAAGACACTGGACTTCTCTTCATGGAGACCTCTGCCAAGACTGCCATGAATGTCAACGAACTTTTCCTGGCCATTGGTGAGCTCCCATCTTTTCCCAACAATCTAGAGGGCGACTTCTAGGGATAATAATTTATATTCAAATCAACTATTGGCTTAATAAAAAAGTTTTCCATGACCACATCACATGACCAGGAAAAACTCCAGGGCATAGTTCAAAATAATAATAACAAACATTATTTTTGGCCTCTAACAAAGTGTGTTCCACTATCTCTGCAGCCAAAAAGATGCCCAAAACGGACACCCAGAATCCTACACACGCAGCGCGACACAGGGGAGTGAACCTACAGGATCCTGAAGCCCACAACACCCGATCCTGCTGTGGAGGAGGAGGGATCTAGGACTGCTTCACCGCCATCCTGCCATCCCTGTTCCCAACCTCTGGGGTCGGGCAGGGGGACACCCCCTCCATTCTCCCTCCCATCCACAGACAGACAGACCACTATTGAGAGAAATAGAAAGAGGGGAAGAAAGAAAGAGGGAGTTTGAGTTGGACGGTTGTCTTTTATGAGTGTTTGCCTCACCAACCGACGCCAGAGAGATTTTGGACAAAGACTGACGGACATGAGGAGGAAAAAGACAGTGAGAGAGTGAATACTTTGTATAGTATTGAGAGCTAATCGTTTTGTCTGTCTCGTTTAATTTCAATCATGGTTCCATTTGATTATGCAATCAGTGCAGTCAGTTCTTGAGTGGCAGAGATGGAGCAAGGGAGACTGAAGGATGAGGGAATGAAAGAGTGAATGGGATGCAGGTCATACTCCCTCCCTATAGTATTCCCATTTGTGCACCTCACAGAGAGGCAGAGCTGTATTAAATGCCCTCTCATCACCCTCCTCTGGCATGAGCCCTGGACAACCTTAACCCAACTCTGAAGCCTTGGCCTGGGCCATTCCAGATACTCCCCAGTCCCTACAGATAGAGTAACCCATGTTAGATGGTACAGGTTACCCACAATCCCAAAAGACAAGAGGGAGGATAACCACAGTTTATTGCCTCTTCTAATGCCCGTATTTCCTCTGGTGCCCTTTATTTATTTGAATCCCTAGGCTATATTATTATAATTATTACTCCTTAGACAGCGGTGTTGTGAAACCTCATGCTGCCAGTGCCAGTCTGGTATTATCCAGGCATCTCCTCCTCATTTATCTATCTTCTATGCACAGATGTAGATGTACACTAAAGAACCCAGAGTCCAGTATTTATTTGCTGTTGGGACTGAGTCATGCTCTAGGCCATGTCTGTCTGGCTAGACCTTCACTGGAAGCCTTCACTGTTTCTAACAATCAATCCACTGTCTAGTGCACAATTGGTGATATCCATGGCCACAGTCTCTCATGGTCAGTTTACATCGTCAGCAGAAATTCCTTGCCCCTCGTAGTGATAACTTATAGTTGGTATTGATCTCAAACACTAGCCTGGTCTCAGATCTGTCTCCCTCTGCTCAACAATGACTATAGGAGTTTGCAAGACAGCACAAGCAGATCTGGGACCAGGCTACTCAAACCCCTCTAGACTTGCAGTCCTCTAGGTAGGAAACCAATGCATCTGGTATCTGGCCTGTCATGTTGTGAATGCAAGGGCCATGATCTACATGATATGTTCTGCTGTTCCTTATTTGTCTTGTTTCTTACTGCTTAAGAGTTGATGTCATTGAAAACATTGTAAACAAACGCTTTTAACGTGACTAATGAGCTGATGCTGTTCAAAGCACTGGAGTGAGACGGCAAGCTTTGGTGACAGAGCTACTCAATCTATTGATGGATTCTGAATTGACCCTTAACCCCTAGACATATTTATGTAGATCTGAACAGATCAGAAAGGTTCATGCTTTATGATAGTTGCTTAACCTGGCCAAATAGGTGGATTATTTTTGCCATATTGCTTCCACCTCTCCAAGATCTACAGGAGTGTCTGGTGTAGGGAAGGATCCATTTGGGATGTGTCCAAGGCTTAGCTAAGAAGAATAAGGCTGCTTACGAGGGGTTTAAAAACAAAACAAGAAGTGCCTTCTCCCATTTTCTTCCTTTGTTCTTTGTTTTGGGTTTGCTTTGGCGTGTTCAATAGGCAGACATGTACGTTTTTATTGAACCTTTATTTTATCAGGGGGTCATACTCAGACCAAGGTCTCTTTTACAGATGAGCCCAGAATGACAGAAAATATACGCAGCAAAATGCAAACAGAAAGAAAAACACACTAGCTACGTTTCCATCCAATTGGTGACAGATTTATGTGAATATGTGCGTAGGCTGGGCTGGTAGATTATATAATGGGATTATTATGGATGGGAGCAAGAATAATTGTTTTTTGTTAAACGGCAGTCAAGCGTCGATCATGTCACCAGAATAAGACCCTCGATATGTATTGGAAAGGAGCATCAAGATCACTATGCGCTTTCACCACCCTGTGAAGTTCATCATATATTATTTCATCTGTAGCCTAATAAACTGCATGGTTTCCCGAGTCATAGTGGGAGGACAACACACCATATCGTCACGACTTCACGTTTACTTCCATATGATGGTTATTATATCAATATTTGGGAATAAAGGTGTTTCCAACACCATTTCTCACATAATTAATTAAGACACAATAAAGATCCCACCAGGTCGAACGAACAAATTCTGTCTGCGTTTGAAAAAATTGTACCGAAAATACCTGTTTCCATCACAGCTGTCGTGATTTTTTTTATACGGTATGACATAACCCGCAAACAAACGTCGAAGGTTGATTGTTCCACAAATAAGGTGCAAGAAAACTAAAAGCTGATTCACTTAACACAGTAGAGACCAATGGAATTTCCAGAGTTCGCCATACCAGCTAAAATTACAAGTAAAGCATCTCCCTGGACCTCAACAGCTTGTAACCATTAACTCTTTCTGCACAATGTAATTCTGCTCTTTACAGTTGTAAGGAGCTCTTCTTGTCAAATACTGTATATTTTGTCACCTAATTTGATTGAAACTGTTGATTTTACTAACTAGAGTACGTATATCATTACGCTGGAATTAGTCACTAAGGACACCAGTCTATGTGATGAGCTCTACTTAATTTCAAAGCTAATTGTTTCATAGGCTGTCATCATGATTAATTGATAAACCCATGAGTCACTCATTCATGAACTCTTATTCTATGATCACAGGTTAGTGTAATAATGATGAAGTCCACACGATGTGGGAAAGTCTCAAACGCCCCTCAGCTCCTCTGTAAAGTGTTGTTCAATAAAGATGTGCTATTGCGCCATGTGTGCAGTGAATATGAACTGAGGGCTTGTATCATAAATGGTTTAGTCCAGTTGTGCCACTTGTCTCTGTCATGGGTTAAGCTTGAAATATAGTTTTTCATTTAGGGGGGGGGGGGGGGGCTTGCAAAAAAAAAAAAAAAAACACTGGTTTAGGCAGTCACAAAGCACTGCATAAAAATGAACATGGGCCTGATCTCAGCATTTGTACAGGAGTAAAGATGTCATACACAAGGTTCATGTTCAAAATTGATTTGACTATTTAGTGCAGGGTTTCCCAAACTGGGTCCTGGGGCCCCCCTGGGGGGACGTTTTGTTTTTTTGCCCTAGCACTACACAGCTGATTCAAATAACCAACTTGTCATCAAGCATTGAGTATTTCAATCAGCTATGTAGTGCTAGGGTAAAACCCATAACGTGCACCCAACAGAGGGCCTCAGGACTGAGTTTGGGAAACACTGATTAGTGTACAAACATAATCATGTTCTTTACACAGGTTAGCATTTTTCGTCATGAATCTTGTTCTGGAGGCAGTTCTGCAGAGTGGTCACTAGCTGGCACAGTTACAAAGTCAAAAGTTGATTTTAAACCTAACCTTAACAACACTGCTAACCCTAATGCCTAACCTTAAATGAATAACAAAAAATTGTTTTGAGTTATCATGAATTTGTACAATATAGCTCATTTTGACTTTGCAGTTGGCCCTTCTAGCGGAAATCGCTCAGTTCTGCCTCCAGGGCAAGATTCATGAATAAACATCAACTTGCATTCTTTACATTATATACTTGTTTTATGTTTTGTTTACAACAGCCCTTTTGCAGTTGACCCACACTAGAAAACGACTCAGTAAAATGTCTGAAATCAACATTTGTCCAAAATGTAATTATTTACAAAAACATAAATTAGACTTAAAAACATAAATTTCCATCATGGGATTCTCCCCTCTCCCTTTCCTAATAAAACAGCTCTCTGTTGGTTTGCAATCAAGAAGGACAATTGACAGACAATATCAATATAAAAACATCATGAGAATCTTGTATATTTCACAACAGTTCCCACCAAAACTTGGGTCAAGTTCCAGCCCTAGTCCTCACTCTCCTTGTCGTCGACTGCTGTGTAGATGACCTGGTTCCTGCGTTTGATCCTGGAGTTGCTACCCGTACTGCTGTGGTCCCCCTTCTTCCCACTGGTGCGCTTGGGGATCCGGACATGGGGCTCCTCCCCCTCCCTTTTCCCCTTCCAGGGGTGAGGAGTGAGAGGGGGTAGGCAGGTTGAGGGACAGGCCAGAGGGAGTAGCGGGGTCTGATTTGGGCTCAAGCATGGACAGGACCATGCGACTGGGGGGGTAGCTCTCCAGAGGCTCCCTGAGTCCAGTCTCTCTCCTGCTTCCCCCGTCTCACCCTGAGGCACCACTGAATCAAGGCCCTCCCCCTTACCCCTTTTCTCTCCTCCCTCCTTCTCCCCCTCTTCTTCCTCTATGGCAATCTCATCAGGGTTGTATGAGCTGGACAGGCCTGAGGTGTCAATAGGTTTCATCCCCACTCTGGACATCATCATGCTCCAGCTCTGGGGCTCCTGTGCCCATCTGTCCCCCGACCTGGGCATAGATGTCTGTGAGGCCCTGGGTGGCACAGAGCTGGGTGGTCTGGGGGTTGGTGCTGTAGCTGGGATGGGGGCGGCAGGGTAGCCTAGTGGTTAGAGCGTTGGACTAGTAACCGAAAGGTTGGACTAGTAACCGAAAGGTTGCAAGTTCAAATCACCGAGCTGACAAGGTACAAATCTGTTGTTCTGCCCCTGAACAGGCAGTTAACCCACTGTTCCTAGGCCCTCATTGAAAATAAGGATTTGTTCTTAACTGACTTGCCTAGTTAAATAAAGGTAAAATAAAAAAATAAAAGGGGGCCAGGCAGGATCGTAGGCTGGCACGGTCAGGCTGAAGTTGTCTGGGATGGACAGCTCACCTCCCAGTTCACCCACAGCCTCCATCATGGTTGCCTCAGACGCACTGATGTCCCACCTGGACAACATACAGAAGTAGTTAAGTGTGGGTGTGTAAGTGAGGGGTGGTCTGTAAGTATACAAATGTGTATGTGTGTGAGAGAAGAAGTGTTTAAGTGAGATAGCACGGTGTGTCATATGTGTGAGAGAGAGAGAGAGGAATACAGACAGCGTGAGTATTTGACCTTATGTGCAGGCCGTTGTTCTGTGGAGGGTTCCAGTAGTTAGGGCTAACAGCCAGCAGGCTGTCTTTTAGCCTTCGGGATGACCAGCTACTCTGGATCATATTCCAGAACCTGGGATGGCCTGTCTGCTACCTCTACAATCTGAAACACACACCCTACAAGTCAGCATCAACTCAGACATGCACCATAGAAGAAACCTATAGGCCGTACTAGCATAAAACAAGATCTTCAAGCAAGCTGTTTCACAAACCAAGATGAACAGATTCTACATAAATTCAGGAGTAGGTTTAATCTGGATCTATGAAACTGGACCATAATCACACACCATCCATGCCACGTGTCATCACCCTCTCTCACCTGTAGAAAGTCCATGTAGGGGAGGCACTTATCCAGTCAGAGGAATTTGGTAGTGCGGAGAGCAGCATCACTATTGGCCTAAAGGGAAAAACAGGGCAGCAATATAACCAGTGCTGCATAGGAAATATCAGTTCCGTGACCTAGCAACACAACAATCAGGATAAATAAGATATTGGTTTGGGATTATGCAAAAATCCCAGAATCTTAATTCTGATTAATCAGAAAGAATCACATCTCTGAATATCCACAGCAGTCTCTCTACATAACCGTAGTCAGTTCAGCTCACCGGGTGCTGCATAAGGGCAGCAAACTTGCCGTGGAGGTGTGCAGAGAACCAGTAGTTAGGCTGCAGATGGGCCAGGAGCACTGCAGCCACAGGACAACCCAGTGTGTTGGACTCTACCTCCTGCCTCAGGAATTTCTTCTTACTCAGTAGCTGCCCCATGCTGCCATAATGGTAGATCCCATGAGGCCAGTCATGGGTCAGGAAGACATCCACAGGCATCTGGATCTAGTGGCAAAATAGGGGAGGCATGATGACAAATACGATACAATGGGGGGGACATAATATGATATATTAACCTTGTAAGTGGTAGTCACCTGTTTGAGTTTGAAGACATCAATGTTCCTGATGTGGTAAACACTGTGTAGAGTTTCTGGGATATGGAGGGAACTCGTAATGCCCTGTAAAAAAGGACATTGATTCAATGTTAAAGACGGTTGGGCTGCAACGCATTTGCAGGGACAGGAGGATATATCTACTAGAGCTTTTTGACCTCACCTTTCCTGTAATCATGCCCTTTGAAGATTCCAGACAAGCCACCTATCCTTACTCCTTTGTAGCGCACAACGCCAGCATAACCTGATGGAACACCACACTGTTATTATTAGATACACAATAACATTTTCAGGCAAGTGAAAACTGCTCCTGAATTGCCTGATGGGCAAGTTGCCTTGAGATGTCAATCTGTGGAACTTGTAATATGCGTGTTAACTTTGTAGCCAAAGCCTAAAGGTAAGGTCTTACCCACCAGTCCTGGAAGTGGTTGGAGGCCTCATGATTCCCCCCGATGAAGATGGTCAGGATCAGAGCTGTCTACTCTCCAGAGTAATACCTGCAAAAACCAAAATACAACCAACAGAAATACAACAGATTATCCCTTAAACTAAAGGAACCATAAGTAGTACTGACAGGGTTGGGTTGAACACACATGGCTGTTGATTCCTATGGCATCTAAATCCATAGAGGCCAACAGATTACAGCAGCTGCCCTTCTATGTACCTTCTGATATACTGTAGCTACAGTAATAGTTTGGTTTGCATAACGAGCTAGGTCGAGGGAAATAAAGTAATGATATGATGAGGAAGACAACTACAGAATACAATATAATAAAAGTTAGCATATTTGCTCAATCATTTGTGTTGGTTGTTGTCGCTAGCGCAACAGATCAGCTATCAATAACTCTCTGGGGTCTTAGACAGGTTGTAGCCTTGTCCTGTCTAAGAGACATGGTCATATCAAAGTATACATTTTTTTCTCACCTTCTGCTATTTTCATTTACGACGTAGCGTGATTATGATTATGTTGGTTTGTTCCGTTCATCTCAACCAAAACGTATGAATCGTACATTTTTTCCCACCTCAGCCTAGTTTGCCCATAGCGCATGCGCACACCACATCCACCAAAGTAAATCGAGCAATGGCGTCATAGGTTGCACTTTCAACAATCAAAATAATTTACAAAAAAACAAACATACATTATCCCGAAACGTTGTAATTCGGACTACAACCACTTCTTTATGAATAAAACATATTTATATATGAACATAAATGCTTATAATAAACATATGTTTGTCGAATCACCCAAACTTCAATTTCAAATTATCTGCGCGTTTAGAACCAAAATGTACCTAATTGACTTGATTCACAAATTGACATTCGAGCAATGTAGCCAGTGTGCAACTATAAACAATAGTTTCATTATCACAGGAAACGTTATCTGTGGCTTAAACAGACCAAATACACCCGACTAACTCCACCTAACCCATGAAATACTAAGTGCTTCTAAAGTGTTGCGTGATTTAGCTATATTTACTTTTTTAATCTGAGCAGCTGGTCTGGAGGGCAGAGTGTTTGGAAAGTGCTGCTCCGATTGGGGTGCTCGACAGGGGGAAGAGAGATGGCGTGCTTGTTGGAGGCCCCTCTCCGCATCAGCGTGCTATCTGTGAGTCGTTCTTATAGTATTTAATAAACACTTTATTTTTTGCTATGCACTGCATTCTTCCTAACTGCATTGCATAGTGAAACGCAATTTACGTGTCGCATCAAATTATCAATGTGGGTTGAGGGCATGCACTGAATTTGCTAGCTAGCTACGCTAACTCAGGCTTTGCAACATTTAGCTAGCTAACGTTAGCTACTGTAGTTAGGGCGGTCTCCCGACGTTCACCCGGAATGACTTAGCTAGCTAACTAGTAACCGGTGACATTTACGTGAATCCAATTATAACGAAAACCCGCAACATTTAATAACTTTATTGCACAGTGACGGTGTAATTAAATAAGGTTATGCTAGCTGGAACCACCCGCTAATTAGCTACCTAGTTGGCTAGCTATCTATAACCGTACTTACTCTGTTAGGTAGCATGCTATACAGAACTAGCTAGTTGTCTGAGTCAGTTTTGGGTAAAAGGCTAGCTAACTATGTCAAATGTCAACTGCTGTCAGTTTTGTGATCGAGAATCGAATTTCACTTTTTTAAGACTAACGTTTATCATTTTTACTTATGTTTCAAAGTGAGCTATTAAGCTAACGTTAGCAAGATAGTTTAAAGTTATCATACTGGAAACGCCCCCATATGCTGTTGGTGGTGTCATTGACCAGATCACAGGGTTTTGGAGGAAATACATGAAGATGCCATGAATACACGGCAAACTATACAGCTCTTCAACTAAATGTGTTCATTTGCCACCTGTTAGTCTGTCAACAGATATGTTTTTCAGGACCTGTAATTAAATGGCCAAAGCCAGAGCTAGGTTTAACAACATTTACCAAATGTCATATTCAAATCAAATAAAATGTTATTTGTCACATGCGCTGAATACAACAGGTGGAGGAGACCTTGCAGTGAAATGCTTCCTTACAAGCCCTTAACCAACAATGCTTTAAGATGTTTTAAGATCAGATTAAGTAAGAAATGAAAAATAAAAGTATCAAATAATTTAAATATCAGCAGTAAAATAAAAATAGCGAGGCTATATACACAGGGGGTTAAAGTGACCATGCATAGATAATTAAGAGTAGCAGCAGCAGTGTAAAAGAGGGGTCTGGGTAGCCCTTTGATTAGCTGTTCAGGAGTCATCATATTGTCAAAGTTTTACATTTCACCCACCTGAAATGTGACGATGCACCCATAACTGCATCTGGACTACTGTAATTGTAATGTACTTTAATTGTTAAAGAACTTTGTTTCAGATCCCTTACTGACTCATGACTAATATGGTGTGATTCACAAGGAATACACACAAGTCATTGCAAATCCCTTTTTTTAAAGAGAGCTATAGTAGAGCAGTGCCTCTTTGCTCATCAGTAACCTATTACATAGTGAGTTGTGGGGAAAGTTCTGGACGGTCCCTCAATGATAAACATAAACAAAGTTATCAAGTGACATATGACCATCTCGTGCACTGGATGAGTTTGCAGCTTGACGAGAGTAGCCTACTGCCTGTTGACCAGTCATATAGTTAGGAGGGGCTTTTCTGGGATGGAGTATCTATCTTGCCCAGGCCGGTGTCTTTCTGCTGAGTGTGTGGTTGGTGTCAGCAGTGGGATGATGAGGGAGGCCAGCGCTGACTCATTGTTGTTCTGTCTCTTGTCACCATGCAGGAGGTCACGGCCACCAGTCGCCATTATGTTGACAGGCTTTTTGACCCTGACCCGCAGAAAGTGCTGCAAGGAGTCATGTAAGTACATTACCTTGTGTTGTAGTAGCCTATGTTTTTTTCTATAGGAAAATAGATATTTGTCCTGTCTGTCCATCTTTGTTTCTGTCCCAAATGGCACCCTATCCTCTACTTGGTGCACTACTTTTGACCAGAGCCTTATGGGAAATAGGATGCCATTTGGGCCTCTGTCTGTCCTTGTGTGAGTCTGGTATCTGTATGCGGGTGGAGCAGGCAGCTCTTGGTGCTCTGGAGGGAGCTGTCTGTTAATGATTGATTTGTTTGAGGTGCGATGTGAGCATGCTCAGTGTGAGCTGCTTGGAACACTTTGTTTACATGTGGCTGAACAACCTGGCTGTCAGTGGTGTGTGTTTCTCTCCGATCAGTCAGTGTGATTCATGCTGTGTGGTATGCCAGGTCTCTGCTAGTGTGTGTGTGACTGAGAGAGTGTGTTTCACTGGGCAGTGTGAGTGAGAGCCTCAGCACAGCTTGGACTCGGACATCTTATCATCTTTATTTTTAACTCTGAGACCCAGCTCTGGTTACGGTTTTGGATGGCTAGCTGAGTCGCTTCTTACCTGACTGGTGCAGCAGTACTTTTCCACTGGCCTCCATCTTCTCATGGCTATTTAATTCCATTTAGCTACTTGTATCTTTATGTCATATGCATTGCATTCTATAGGGTGTCAGCAGTTGGCAAACCAGAGTTAGAATTCTGCACTCTGGATAACTTTTATATAGAGTACCAGTCAAAAGTTTGGACACACTTACTCATTCAAGGGTTTTTCTTTATTTGTACTATTTCCTACATTGTAGAATAATAGTGAAGACATTAAAACTATGAAATAACACATGGAATCATGTGTTAAACAAATCAAAATATATTTGAGATTCTTTAAAGTATCCACCCTTTGCCTTGATGACAGCTTTGCACACTCTTGGCATTCTCTCAACCAGCTTAAACCTGGAATGCTTTTCCAACAGCCTTGAAGGAGTTCCCACATATGCTGAGCACTTGTTTGCTACTTTTCCTTCACTCTGCGGTCCAACTGATCCCAAACCATCTCAATTGGGTTGAGGTCGGGTGATTGTGGAGGCCAGGTCATCTGATGCAGCACTCCACTCCTTGGTCAAATAGCCATTACACAGTCTGGAGGTGTTTTGGGTCATTGTCCTGTTGAAAAACAAATGATAGTCCCACTAAGCTCAAACCAGATGGGAAGGCATATTGCTGCAGAATGCTGTGGTAGCCATGCTGGTTAAGTATTCCTTGATCTAAATAAATCACAGATGGTGTCACCAGCAAAGCACCATCACACCACCACCTCATGCTTCATGGTTGGAACCATACACGTGGAGATCATCCATTCACCTACTCTGCTTCTCACAAAGACACAGCAGTTGGAACCAAAAATATCAAATTTGGGCTCATTAGACCAAAGGACAGATTTCCACCAGTCTAATGTCCATTGCTCGTGTTTCTTGGCCCAAGCAAGTCTCTTCTTTATTATTGGTGTCCTTTAGTAGTGGTTTCAAATCAAATTGGTCACATACACATGGTTAGGAGATGTTAATGCGAGTGTAGCGAAATGCTTGTGCTTCTAGTTCCGACAGTGCAGTAATATCTAATAAGTAATCTAACAATTTCCCAACTACCCAATACACACATCTAAAAGGGATGAATGAGAATATGTAAATATGGGTGAGCGATGGCCTAGCGGCAAAGGCAAGGTGCAATATATATTATAAAATACGGAATGTAGATGTATGAGTTATGTAAACATTAAAGTGGCATTGTTTTAAAGTGACTAGAAATCCATTTATTAAAGTGGCCAGTTTGGGTCTCGGTAAGCAGCCTCTCTGAGTTGGTTAAAGCAATTTGACCATGATTCACGGTCTCCTCTTAACAGTTGATATGTCTGTTACTTGAACTCGGTGAAGCATTTATTTGGGCTGCAATATGAGGTTCAGTTTACTCTAATGAACTTATCCTCCGCAGCAGAGGTAACTCTGAATCTTCTTTTCCTGTGGCGGTCCTCCTAAAAGCCATTTTTGAGAACTGCGGGAAACGTTCCTGAAATTTGCCGTATTTTTATTTGATTTTATTACCTTTATTTAACTAGGCAAGTCAGTTAAGAACAAATTCTTATTTTCAATGATGGCCTAGGAACAGTGGGTTAACTGCCTGTTCAGGGGCAGAACGACGGATTTGTACCTTGTCAGCTCGGGGATTTGAACTTGCAACCTTCCTGTTACTAGTCCAATGCTCTAACCACTAGACTACACTGCCGCCCCGTATTGACTGACCTTCATGTCTTAAAGTAATGATGGACTGTCGTATCTCTTTGCTTATGAGCTGTTCTTGCCGTAATACGGACTTGGTCTTTTACCAAATAGAGCCCTCTTCTGTATACCACTCCTACCTTGTCACAACACAACTGATTTACTCAAATGCATTAAGAAGGAAAGATATTCCACTATTGACTTTTATCAAGGCACACCTGTTAATTGAAATGTATTCCAGGTGACTACCTCATGAAGCTGGTTGAGAGAATGCCAAGAGTGCGCAAAGCTGTCATCAAGGCAAAGGGTGGCTACTTTGAAAAATCTCAAAATATATTTTGATTTGTTTAACCCTTTTTTGCTTAGTACATGATTCCATATGTGTTATTTCATAGTTTTGATGTCTTCACTATTATTCTACAATGTAGAAACTAGTAAAATTGAAGAAAAACCCTTGAATGCGTAGGTTTGACTGGTACTGTATGTTATTGGCTTATATAAGTGGTGTGATGTTCAGAATTCTATCCTCAAAGCAACATGTTAACAAGCTTGAATAGCAATGATGTTTCTCAGTTGAACCTGTGGCTGTTAGCATTAGTGTTAGACTTGTGTGGTTTAGCGTAGGTGATATGATTGCTACTGTGGTTGAACTCTGTCAAGCGTTGTTATTGTGGCTGTTGGTAACATGCTGAGGAAGCTCCACACATCTGACTCTTACCATTTGTGTGTTCACAGTGACATGAAGAATGCTGTCATCGGAAACAACAAACAGAAAGCCAACCTGATTGTCCTGGGAGCTGTGCCCAGGTGTCTCTCTCTCTTCACCTGTTTTCCCATCTTTCTCTTTCTCCTTTCCCCACTTGCTCTCTTTCCCCTCCCCTCAACCCAATCTCCAAGCCCAATTGAATGGCAGGGTTGACTGCGTTTAACCTACCCAGGGACTGCGGTTGAAAATTAGCCGGCTGGCTAAAACCGTCACTTTTACTGAAACGTTGATTAATGTGCACTGTCCTTGTAAAAATAAAATTAACTCAAACTGTGTGTCTCTCCCCAGGTTACTATATCTGCTCCAGCAGGGCTCGTCCAGCTCAGAATTGAGGGCAGAGTGTGCGGTGGTGCTGGGCAGTCTGGCCATGGGCACTGAGAACAACATCAAGTCCCTGGTGGACTGTCACATCATCCCTGCCCTACTGCAAGGTAGATGTATGCGTAACACAGACAAATCGATACACACAAATCAGTCACACTTAGAGTGACGCGCTGACCTGTGTTAGTCTTTCAGTCATAACTCATTGACCGGACAGCACTCTGACTGAGGAAACACATACTCATTCTCTCATCGCAAGTGTGTCTCTCTGCAGGTCTCCTATGTCCAGACCTGATCTTCATCGAGGCTTGTCTACGCTGCCTCAGGACAGTCTTCATCAGTCCAGTCACCCCAGTGCAGCTGCTCTACACTGTAAGTCTCTCTTGCTCTTCTCTTCTCTATTCCCCCCCATTGGTATTGTGTAACTTGCCATCACTATTCTTAGTGATGTGTTGTCTATTTCTGCGAGTGTGCACAGTAACACTGGGTGTGCGCAGTAACTGTGTGTGTTACACCTTGTCAGGACCCCACTGTGATCCCCCACCTCATGTCCCTGCTGAGTCGGTCACAGCGGACGCAGGAGTACATCACCCAGATCTTCTCCCACTGTTGCAAGGTCAGTACACCAGCACACATTTAAAACACTTCACATTAGAGAAAGATTTACAGTATTGTAATAGAACACCGAAGACACTCAGTGTGTGTGTGTTTTGTAGACTCCGGAGCACCAGACGGTTCTGTTTAACCACGGGGCTATCCAGAACATTGCTCCTCTTCTCATCTCTCCCTCCTATAAGGTAGCCGTTGAAATGACTCCTCACCCAGATCTCAGTACTACCATCTGACCTTTTTATATTACCACTCTCTTCCCCCCCTCTTCTCTCATTCTTTTCTTTCTGCTCTCATCCTATACAGGTACGGATGCAAGCATTAAAATGCTTCTCGGTCCTGGCCTATGAGAACACTCAGGTCTCCATGACACTGGTGAATGGTGAGGGGCTTTATTTCCCCTTCTATTTATGTCTGTCTGTCTCTCGCTGCTGCTGCTTTGGGACCTGACTGGGACAGCTTCCAGCTAGATTCTTCACTCTGTGTCAGGAGTTCTATTCTTGGCATTATATTGGTATTGTCATGGTAGCAAAAAGTTTGTCAGATGGTGACAATATTGTATAATGAAGTTACTATGAAAATCAATGTTCTCCTCTCTGTTCTCAGTGCTGGTGGATGAGGAGCTGCTCTCTCAGGTATTTGTCAGAATGATGCAAAGGGATCAGCCCATTGACATGCAGCTCACAGCAGCCAAGTGGTGAGTGAGTGTTTCCTTCACTTGACTATTAAAAGAAGTTTGCTTCCATTGACAGTGTTGAAGTAACTGTAAAGTATATGTTTTTCCGCCGACTATTAAAGTAAGAATCTCAAGTGTTTTAGTTTCGGGAAGATAATCTCTTTTCCCACTCCCGCTCACCGTTTGCTTTCCTCCCCTCCCCCAGTCTAACATACATGTGTCGAGCAGGAGCAATTAGGACAGATGACAGCTGCATCGTGTTAAAGGTGATTATTCCATTTTGCGTGTCTTGTGCAATCATATGACTTGCCTGGTACTGGTATGTGTGTGATGTATGTTGAGTCTAGCCTGCCTGTTGTGTCTTCCCTGCCTGTGTGTGTATAATCCTTGTTCCATCCCTGTATAGACCCTGCCGTGCCTGGTGAGGATGTGCAGTAAGGAGAGGTTGTTGGAGGAGCGTGTGGAGGGGGCAGAGACCCTGGCCTACCTGATGGAGCCTGATGTGGAGCTGCAGAGGATTGCCAGTGTAACCGACCACCTAGTGGCCATGCTGGCTGACTACTTCAAATACCCCAGCTCTGTCAGCGCCATCACTGACATCAAGAGGGTGAGACACTGGACTTTACTCATTGAACCTAGCCAGGCAATCTTACAAGGCAGAGAGAACTAATACTGTCAGGAAAACCCTGACACTGTTGGGTGAAAAGAACACCACATTCTTTACTTTGGACAAAAACCTCTAACTCTCTTATCTCTCACCAAATAGCCAGCAGCATACCACCCTGCATACCACTGCTGGCTTGCTTCTGAAGCTAAGCAGGGTTGGTCCTGGTCAGTCCCTGGATGGGAGACCAGATGCTGCTGGAAGTGGTGTTGGAGTGCCAGTAGGAGGCACTCTTTCCTCTGGTCTAAAAAATATCCCAATGCTCCAGGGCAGTGATTGGGGACACTGCCCTGTGTAGGGTGCCGTCTTTCGGCTGGGACGTTAAACGGTTGTCTTGACTCTCTGCGGTCATTAAAGATCCCATGGCACTTATCGTAGGGGTGTCCTGGCTAAATTCCCAACCTGGCTATCAAACCATCACGGTCACCTAATAATCCCCAGTTTACAGTTGGCTCATTCATCCCCCTCCTCTCCCCTGTAACTATTCCCCAGGTCGTTGCTGCAAATGAGAATGTGTTCTCAGTCAATTTACCTGGTAAAATAACGGATAAATAAATATTGAATTGTCTTTATCTGCAGTTGGATCACGACCTGAAGCATGCTCACGAGCTGAGACAAGCTGCCTTTAAACTGTACGCCTCACTGGGCTCCAACGACGAAGATATCCGCAAGAAGGTGGCTTTCACTCAACAGTACACACACACCCCTACCTAGCCGCCTTTAGAAATGTGTCCGTGTCCTCTTCCTAACATCCCCCCCCCCCCCGTCCCCGTCCCCCCCGTCTCTCTCCTCCTCAGATCACAGAGACAGAGAACATGATGGACAGGATAGTGAGTGGCCTGTCAGAATCCAGCGTCAAGGTGCGGCTAGCTGCCGTCAGGTACTGATAACATCCCTACCTCTCCACTGAGGGTGCTGTGACATCCTGAGTGTCCTGTCACATTCTGTTCCCTTCTTAGCCTAAGAAGATCTCCTTGCATCCGAGACATCTGACTCTCGACTGGTTGCCGTGTGTGCCTGTTGTGATATTGACTCTTCCTCTGTGTCCAGGTGTCTTCACAGTCTGTCCCGGTCAGTCCAACAGTTGAGGACTAGTTTTCATGACCACGCCGTATGGAAGCCCCTTATGAAGGTCTGTACCAAGGGGTCTTTTTTTCACCATACAAGATTACTTACTATACAAATGATCTATGTATGCTGCAAAGTACATGGCCTTCGTAGTGAGACTGTACGTCTCTTGTCTTCTGTGTGTAGTTGTTACAGAATGCTCCAGACGAGGTGTTGGTCATGGCCTCTTCTACACTATGCAACCTGCTACTGGAGTTTTCACCCAGCAAAGAGGTGAGACCGCCAGACAGCAATACAACACTGTTACCTAGCTAGCAATACAACACCACTACTGTTACATAGCTAGCAATACAACACCACTACTGTTACATAGCTAGCAATACAACACTACCACTGCCACCTAGCTAGCAATACAACACTACCACTGCCACCTAGCTAGCAATACAACACTACCACTGCCAACTAGCTAGCAATACAACACCACTACTGCCAACTAGCTAGCAATACAACACTACCACTGCCAACTAGCTAGCAATACAACACCACTACTGCCAACTAGCTAGCAATACAACACCACTACTGCCAACTAGCTAGCAATACAACACTACCACTGCCAACTAGCTAGCAATACAACACTACCACTGCCAACTAGCTAGCAATACAACACTACCACTGCCAACTAGCTAGCAATACAACACTACCACTGCCAACTAGCTAGCAATACAACACTACCACTGCCAACTAGCTAGCAATACAACACTGCCAACTAGCTAGCAATACAACACTGCCAACTAGCTAGCAATACAACACTGCCACCTAGCTAGCAATACAACACTGCCACCTAGCTAGCAATACAACACTGCCACCTAGCTAGCAATACAACACTGCCACCTAGCTAGCAATACAACACTGCCACCTAGCTAGCAATACAACACTGCCACCTAGCTAGCAATACAACACTGCCACCTAGCTAGCAATACAACACTGCCACCTAGCTAGCAATACAACACTGCCACCTAGCTAGCAATACAACACTGCCACCTAGCTAGCAATACAACACTGCCACCTAGCTAGCAATACAACACTGCCACCTAGCTAGCAATACAACACTGCCACCTAGCTAGCAATACAACACTGCCACCTAGCTAGCAATACAACACTGCCACCTAGCTAGCAATACAACACTGCCACCTAGCTAGCAATACAACACTGCCACCTAGCTAGCAATACAACACTGCCACCTAGCTAGCAATACAACACTGCCACCTAGCTAGCAATACAACACTGCCACCTAGCTAGCAATACAACACTGCCACCTAGCTAGCAATACAACACTGCCACCTAGCTAGCAATACAACACTGCCACCTAGCTAGCAATACAACACTGCCACCTAGCTAGCAATACAACACTGCCACCTAGCTAGCAATACAACACTGCCACCTAGCTAGCAATACAACACTGCCACCTAGCTAGCAATACAACACTGCCACCTAGCTAGCAATACAACACTGCCACCTAGCTAGCAATACAACACTGCCACCTAGCTAGCAATACAACACTGCCACCTAGCTAGCAATACAACACTGCCACCTAGCTAGCAATACAACACTGCCACCTAGCTAGCAATACAACACTGCCACCTAGCTAGCAATACAACACTGCCACCTAGCTAGCAATACAACACTGCCACCTAGCTAGCAATACAACACTGCCACCTAGCTAGCAATACAACACTGCCACCTAGCTAGCAATACAACACTGCCACTGCCACCTAGCTAGCGATACAACGCTGCCACCTAGCTAGGTAAAGTTGAACTTTAAAAGTTCAAGTGTAGTCGCAAAAACCAAGCGCTATGACGAACCTGCATGAGGACCGCCACAGGAAAGCTGCAGAGGATAAGTTCATTAAGAGTTAACTGCACCTCAGATTGCAGCCCAAATAAATGCTTCTGAGTTCAAGTAACAGACAAATCTCAACATCAACTGTTCAGAGGAGACTGTGTGAATCAGGCCTTCAGGGTTGAATTGCTGCAAAGAAACCACTGCTAAAGGACACTAATAAGAAGAGACTTGCTTGGGCCAAGAAACACGTGTAATGATACACATGGAAGTCTGTCCTTTAGTCTGATGAGCCCAAATGTGCCATTTTGGTTCCAACCGCCGTGTTTTGTGAGACGCAGAGTAGGTGTACGGATGATCTTCGCATGTGTGGTTCACACCATGAAGCATGGAGGAGGTGGTGTGGGGGTGCTTTGCTGATGACACTGTCAGTGATTTTATTTAGAATTCAAGGCACACTTGACCAGCATGGACACCACAGCATTCTGCAGCTTTTCGCCATCCCATCTGGTTTGGGCTTAGTGGGACTATCATTTGTTTTTCAACAGGACAATGACCCAACACACTTCTAGGCTGTGTAAGGGATATTTTACCAAGAAGAAGAGTGATGGAGTGCTGCATCAGCCAACCTCAACACAATTTAGATGGTTTGTGATGAGTTGGACTGCAGAGTGAATGAAAAGCAGCCTGTGCTCAGCATATGTGGGAACTCCTTCAATATTTTTGGTAAAGCATTCCAGGTGAAGCTGGTTGAGAGAATGCCAAGAGTGTGCAAAGCTGTCATCAAGGCAAAGGGTGGCTACTTTGAAGAATCTCATATAAAATATATTTTGATGTTTCTCACTTTTGGTCACTACATGATGCCATATGTGTTATTTCATAGTTTTGATGTCTTCACTATTATTCTACAATGTAGAAAATATTAAAAATCAAGAAAAAAAACTTGAATGAGTAGGTGTCCAAACTTTTGGCTGGTTTTGTGTTAATATTTTTGTCTTGATGTTTTAGGACTAAATATTAGCTGTCAGGTTGTGAACCTGCAATTTAGCATGACCAGTGGGAGTAAGTGCGTATGTTTTGTGTATGTCTGCAGCCCATCTTGGAGTCAGGGGTGATAGAGTTACTATGCAGTCTGACCCAGAGTGATAGTCCAGCCCTGAGGGTCAATGGCATCTGGGCTCTAATGGTGAGTCACCGCTTTACTGCCTTGCTCTGCTCTCACCACTTTACTGCCTTGCTCTGCTCTCACCACTACTGCCTTGCTCTGCTCTCACCACTTTACTGCCTTGCTCTGCTCTCACCACTGTACTGCCTTGCTCTGCTCTCACCACTGTACTGCCTTGCTCTGCTCTCACCACTGTACTGCCTTGCTCTGCTCTCACCACTGTACTGCCTTGCTCTGCTCTCACCACTGTACTGCCTTGCTCTGCTCTCACCACTGTACTGCCTTGCTCTGCTCTCACCACTGTACTGCCTTGCTCTGCTCTCACCACTGTACTGCCTTGCTCTGCTCTCACCACTGTACTGCCTTGCTCTGCTCTCACCACTGTACTGCCTTGCTCCATTGATTCTCAGTCAGTAGAGCATAAGCAGTGAAACAACCCTTCACCTGAGAATCTTCCAACTGGAACTTTGGTAAAGTTTCTGTATCTGCGCAACCCTACTATAGAAGGTCTGTGTCTAACCTACACCATCATGGTTGTGTGTAGAACATGGCGTTCCAGGCGGACCAGAAGGTGAAGGGGGAGATTGTGAGAGCGTTGGGAACAGAGCAGCTCTTCCGTCTGCTTTCTGACCCTGACTCTAACGTCCTGATGAAGACCCTGGGCCTGCTACGGAACCTGCTCTCCACACGACCCGTAAGACTGGCACACACACACACACTTAGTCTTTGTGTGACTTAAGTCCAATCATTGACCCACATCGTATGTTGCAGACAGGGCATGTAGAGTCTCTGATTGGGGGGGGTATAGGTACATTCCTGGCTTCATGTCTCTTGAGGCGATTTCTTCTCCGTAGCCCGTTCCTGTCCTTCTCAAGCTTCTGCACTCCTTGCTGGTAGAGCTGACACCAGATGGAGCGTTCAGCGGCAGTGCCCTCCAGCTGGGTAGGGTTAAGCCTGCACTTTTCCGTTGTGGTCTACAGTTGATCTTTGTAGTGCCTCCCCTGACCCTCTGCAGAGCTGGCCATACAGGGCTCCCGGTCACGCAAGGTTATCCACAGGGTGCACTAGAGGCACCTGATGTGAAAGGCCTCCAGCATCCTGATGTTGCTAGTGTAGATGGTCCACGTCTCGCAGCTGTAGAGGAGAGTTGTCATGACCACTGCCTGGTAAACAGATATTTTTGTGTGAAGGTTGAGGCCTTTTTGTTCTGGAAGACCATTCTCCTGAGCCTACCAAAGGAAGCTGTGGCTTGTTTGGTCAGGTTTTGTATTTCTCTTTCGGTACTGCAGTCGTCAGAGAGACAGACACTCACACTCTGCTTTTAATCATCTCAAGTCTCACGCACATTGTCTCGCCTTTTCATACTCTATCCCGCTTGATCAGTCTTTCTCTAACCTCCTCTCCCTTCTGTCTCCCAGCACATAGACCAGGTCATGAGTTCTCATGGGAAGCAGATCATGCAGGCAGTCACTCTAATCCTCGAGGGAGAACACAGCATCGAGGTCAAGGAACAGGTATGACCCCCTCCTCCCCCCTTCGGCTTACTATACCATGAACACTTTGATGTAGGGTTGCAATATTTCATTCACATAATCCCAAATTCCCGGGCTTTCCAGTTGGATTATTCCCTCCTTGCTTATTTCCTAATTCCAGGAGTGCTCCAAATTCTAGAAAACTTGTGAATTTCTGAGAAGTTAGCAGTTCTGCAACCCTACTTTTGTCTTGAGAAGCACTTCAGGACAGAGCTGCTGTCTGTGTTTCAGACACTCTGTATCCTAGCCAACATTGCCGACGGCAACACAGCCAAGGAACTCATCATGACCAATGACGACATCCTCCAGAAAATCAAATATTACATGGTAGAGTCTCTTCCCTCCATTAGCCACTGTAGCTATACCTAATTCTTGACTACTGATCAGGCTTAGAGGTTCACTGAACTCTGTCAACCTTCATATTTGCCTGTATCCATGTGTGATAATTTTTATTTAGAACGAGTTTGACCGTCTCTCTTTGGATCTATTGTTGCCATATCTTAAGCAAGTACTGCCATTTTCTCTGTGATGTCCTCTCAGGCTCACTCTAATGTGAAGCTCCAGCTGGCGGCCACCTTCTGTATCTCCAACCTGATCTGGAACGAGGAGGACGGTGAGGCCAACGCCATGACAGGTTGTCACAAGCTGGGGGGGACTGTGGGGGAGCGTGGAAACACAGATGTTCAAAGTGTTTGTGTTAGCTAGGGCTAGTGGTAGTTTCATGGATGTAGTGGTATAAAGTGAGTGAAATTCTGCAATGTTATGCATTACGGCAACGTAACTCATTTATGCTCCACTACATCAATGGTTTTCATCTGTGTTTTGAGTAAACACTGTTGGACCGGGTCTCTGCCTCTCACTCCGACATCCTCCTCTAACCTTCCTACGTCGGTGTCTCTCTCTGTTCAGGTTCCCAGGAGCGTCAGGACAAGCTGAGGGAGTTGGGCTTTGTAGACATCCTGCACAAACTCACCCAGGCCTCAGACCCCAACCTCTGTGACAGGTCTGACACAGCCACACACACTTCTGATCTCTCTCCTGCTTTCCTACAGATTCTCTCTTCTATTGACAGACAGACGCGCACAAACACATGCACGCTCATTGTGTTGTAGGATACCGACTCTCTCTCGCTCTCTTTCAGGGCGAAGACGGCAATGCAGCAGTATCTGGCGTGACCCTACGAGAGCAGTCTCCGATGTCGTTGCCCCTAACAACACAACTAACAATCCAATGGCCTGCCAGGAGGAGACCTGCCTGCCTGCTGCCATTGTTTTGTTTTCTTCTCCTTCAGTTTAATCTTAGTTTTGTTGCACAAAGACACCTTTGAGCTGCAGCGACGGACGCCCCCCTTCCACCCCATCACCCCCAACCCAAACCTGACCCCCATCCCACCCGGAGACAAGGTTGGCGGGGGAACTGGGAAACACCTTCTGTATCGCAACGGTTACTGGAGGGGGGGGGGGGGGTCATTCAAAGGTTTTTGCCTTTTTATTTTTTTATGCAAAGATGGATGTGAATGAAGAAGGGTTAGTAGAGTGCAGTACAGTAGCCAGCCAGTGCAGCACATCGCCACCATGTGGCCAGGAGGCTTTGGTGCTATTGGACTCCTAATGAGGAGACTGAACATAAAGATGTCTCAGAGAGTGGGACGGAGAGCTGGACTGAAGGCTCTGACGAAGAGGGCAGGGTTGTGGGAGCATCGCTTCCTCCTGGTTTTATTTAGCTAATTAATGATTCATTATTGATATTATTATTATTATTAGAGGGGCTTTATGTCACGAGATGAGTTGCGTTTGGAAAAAGACTGCTCAATTTGTACTTTTTTGTGTTTTTCTTTTTTTGTGGATACATACCTCGTAAATATATATAAACATATAAATATATTTTTTAGATTATAATTTCCCCCCTCTGTTTCTTTTTCTCTGTGTCTGATCCTGGGTTCCTTGTACAGTAGGGTGTGAACAGAATATCAATGGGAGGATGATGTGGTCAATAGAACAAAGTTAGAAGGTTGACTGGAAATATGGGCTGCTTTCACAGACCCAGATTAAGTTTAGTCCTGGACTAAAAAGCACTTTCAATGGAGAATCTCCATTGAGCATAATTTTTTAAATCTCGTACTAGATTTTAGGGCTCTATTCAATCTGTGTTGTGGAAGTTCAGTGTTATAGCGTGATTGAAATTTCAAGGCAATGTTCCCGCGTTAGTGGTAAACGCTGCATCTGTCAGTTCAACCGGAATGTACCTTTACATTTCGATCGGGGAATTTGTAACGATTCAGCGATACAGATTTAATTGGGCCCTTAATCTGTATCTGGTAAACCGGCCCATAGTGTCACTATGTATGACCCTGACTCTCTCTAGTCTTACCTTTCGGAAGGCACAAAGATGGATCCATGAAATAGGATAAAATGCTAAATGTCCTTCACCTGTAGCCATTTGGTTCCTCCCAGAATCTTCTAGATCTTTCCTCTCCCTGACATTTCCATTCTTACAGAAGCTCTGACAGAATGAATGCTACCATTTGAAATATATGCAGACCTGAAAGATGGACTTGGTCATTGAGTACTGTCTTTTTTTTGTCCATGGGGCACCGGGTGGAGGAAAGTGGAGAAGACTAGTCAATGTGAGGCATGTGAACAGGTGAACGAAACAAGTCACAAGTGTAACATATCTGAATACATGCATCAATTAAAGCTCCACTGGTTATAAGAGCATTACCATGGTTGTGCCACATGTTAAAATGACTTAGGAAGTGATCCCACTGGCGCTGGACATCACGTCATCCCTGACAATGATTCGGATCCAAAGCATCACAGAAGCCTGGATCTTATAAAACAACACTTTGTTTATTCTTGTATAATGTATTTCTGGTAAAGTTGGTGACATTTAATAATAAAATACATCTGAAGCCTCCCAAAGCCTCGGGCAGCACAGTAAGCCTACCTTCCTCTCCCTCAGGCACATTCCTCATGCAGATAGCTGTGACATGCATTTAACACCCCCACCCCAAACTCCTCCCACTACTCTCACACCTCCATACAGCCGCATCCAAGTCCTCACCTTGTTACAGAAAATAGAAACCAGCATCTGAATCTGTCTATATTACGCATAGTGCACCACCTCCAAACAACTCTGGTACACATTCCAAGTACACAGCGCATCAGACGATGCTAGTAAAATTAGGCCTCTGACCAATTTAGCAGTATCTGAGAATTGTAGGATAAGTCTGTGTTATCCAGAGGTTCACAATTGTTCATGGGTTGCAGATGATGCTGGGGACATGGCAATAGTGTGTGTTGGTGCATGTGGGCTTTCATATGAAGCTGTTGAAGTGGAGATGTCTGGTTGAACAACTAGTGATGGATGGAAAAGGGCCAGAACACGCCTCTGCATTTTCAACAAGATATTGCCAGAATATATAATTTACTAACACAAATAAATACATAACTTACTTTTCAAAATAAAAGTGCAGTGTTCATAATTGAATAGTCAATGGTTTATAAATCACAGCATTCCCATCTGTGAATGATATGTGAAAGAATGGATATGTGCTATTTATGTGTACGACTAGCAGTGTGTGTTCGAAGGAGAAGGCACGAATGGCTGGATGGCTAAAAATCGGTTTGATGTGGGAACTCTTCACTGTACAATCTGGTTGTCTGCTTCTTCACAACACCTATATTCACCTCATCCCCCACTATGCATAGCCTCCAAAACCTAAACCTAGACTGTCTTTGGCAGGCTGGTGCCCGCCCTTAGATCTCCCTCTTAAAGGGGAATTCTGCCACTTTTCAACCTCATTCATCTCAGCACCAAACCAACCACTGGGCAAAAACTGGTTGTTTAAAAATCTATTTGATGATGTTGATTCAATGTGGAAAACTGTTTGGATTTACAAAAAGTTATCAACATAAGGGAACTTTTTTTAAATTTAATTTTTACCTGATATCTCAACCAAATGTAAATAAAAACGATTTTTTTAAATGATGTCTGTGCCCAGTGGGAAGTGTCTACATACACTACTATTCTAAAGTTTGGGGTCACTTAGAAAGTTCCTTGTTTTTTAAATAAAAGCAAATTTTTTGTCCATTAAAATAACATTAAATTGATCAGAAATACAGTGTAGACATTGTGAATGTTGTAAATTACTATTGTAGCTGGAAATTGCAAATTTTTAATGGAATATCTACATAGGTGTACAGAGGCCCATTATCACCAACCATCACTCCTGTGTTCCAATGGCACGTTGTGTTAGCTAATCCAAGTTTATCATTTTAAAAGGCTTATTGATCACTAAAAAACCCTTTTTTAGCACAGCTGAAAACTCTTGTTTTGATTAAAGAATCAATAAAACTGGCCTTCTTTAGGCTAGTTGAGTATCTGGAGCATCAGCATTTCTGGGTTCGATTACAGGCTCAAAATGGCCAGAGTTGCAAAGAATAAGCCATATCTCAGACTGGCCAATAGAAATAAAAGATTAAGATGGGCAAAAGAACACAGACACTGGACAGAGGAACTCTGCCTAGAAGGACAGCATCCCGGAGTCACCTCATCACTGTTGACATTGAGACTGGTGTTTTGCGGGTACTATTTAATGACGCTGCCAATTGAGGACTTGTGAGGCGTCTGTTTCTCAAACTAGACACTATAATGTACTTGTCCTCTTGCTCAGGTGTGCTCCGGGGCCTCCCACTCCCTTTTCTATTTTGGTTAGAGTCAGTTTGCACTGTTCTGTGAAGGGAGTAGTACACAGCATTGTACGTGATCTTCAGTTTCTTGGCAATTTCTCGCATGGAATAGCCTTAACAAGAATAGACTGACAAGTTTCAGAAGAACATACTTAGTTTATGGCCATTTTGAGCCTGTAATCAAACCCAGAAATGCTGATGCTCCAGATACTCAACTAGTCTAAAGAAGGCCAGTTTTATTGCTTCTTTAATCAAAACAAGAGTTTTTAGCTGTGCTAAAAAAGGGTTTTCTAGTGATCAATTAGTCTTTTAAAATGATAAACTTGGATTAGCTAACACAATGTGCCATTGGAACACAGGAGTGATGTTTGCTGATAATGGGCCTCTGTACACCTATGTAGATATTCCATAAAAAATCTGTCATTTACAGCTACAATAGTAATTTACAACATTAACAATGTCTACACTGTATTTCTGATCAATTTTATGTTATTTCAATGGACAAAAAATGTGATTTTCTTTCAAAAACAAGGACATTTCTAAGTGACCCCAAACTTTAGAACGGTAGTGTATGTGAAAACAGCACATTTCTGTGGTTAAAAAGATGCTTCTCTGTGACATCACAGGGTAGGATTAAAAGTAAAAAACTGATTTTCAAAACCTGCAATGAATTTCTAGCCCAAGGGAGGGTATTTTCTTGCTTCCCATATCACCGCAAATTTCATAGTGTTTGAAAATAAAAGTTTTTAAAATGTTTTTACTTTTGACGATGTCATCGGGTTGGCTCCTTGCTCCGACTATACTCCACGCCCACAGACGTTAGTTTCTTCTCCGCATTGAGTCTGGCTCTGAGTACTTCCCTGACCCTTCACCGATTGCGAACAAATTCAGGGCCGTCTGATTGGTCAAGACACTGATGGCTTGGGCCAGTGCCAGAACACGCTTGGGAAAAGCGGCTTTAATACTCTGATTGGTTAGAGGCGAACCAATCAGAGTATTAAAGGGACTTTGTGTTGTACAATGCCCCTCGTCACCACAGATGACTTCAATGATGGCAGTCTCAGACTAAAGTATGTAGCGAACGACAGAGCAGCAGAATAATTTAGTGTGAGTCATCAATCAGGCTAGTCATCGGGTAGAACTTTTTAACTAAAGATTTTTTTTCTACAAAACTTTTACACATATGTTGACTGGTATGTTGCTGGAGATAATGAACATGAGGTTGAAAAGTGGTGGAGTTGCCCTTTAACATCTACTCTACAGTAGTGTTGTCTTCATGTTTTGGTGGGATACATGTGTCTTGTGAGCTCCCTGATTCTCTTGTAGTATTTTTATATTGTTAGAGGGAGAGAAACTAAGCTGTGTAGAGGCTTTACTATGAATGCTGGATCGACACTGAGGGTGTCATTATATATAAGACCACAGTGCAAGTGTGTATGTAGTTTGTGGAGATAGTCTAATGGGGCCATCCAAAACTAACCCTCCATATAACAAGTAGCAGAGAAACAGGTCCCAATGTATCTAAAGAGAAACTCTGAAGGAATATTAAGTAAATTAACTCCACATCAGCTATGATGATATCCAAGCAATATATGTTAGTATGATACTGAATCTACATGACAGAGACTGAATATGAGTGTACATTTCCAGTCCTATGTCATGTCATGAAGGGGTGGTAGGTTGGGAAAAATCTGGCAAGGGCAACATGCTCTCTATGGAGTCAGCAGAGGGGAGGGAAAAGGATGCACATTTCACTTATGACATCATGACGTCCACAGATACCGAAGGATTTGTTGCTTTAACATGACCAGAACATGGCCAGATCGCCTGATTTAGACTACCGTTAGATTAGGTGTCATGCTACTGTCCTGGTGGGATCTTTTTCAGTGATGCCATTGGTTTCCACCTGACCATCTCACTGTTTGTCTATTCATTTGTCTATATGTCTGTCTGTGTGCATATCACAGGTTCAACGTTGCTCTCTGGACCAGCTACATTTTCTCCTCTCTTCTCCTTGTCATTCTCTCTTCTACTGTTTCTTCTTGCATGTAATCTGCCTCTCTGTCACAGAGCTGGCCCTTCCTCGTCGATGTAGCTGATGTGTTCCATCATTTGGGAGCATCCCTCCCCCCTCTCCCCTCCCCACTCCTGCATCTCAAGCTCCAGGTGTCCTGCCTCCAGCCTGGTGCCCCCCTGCGTCTCCCCCCTCAGAGAGTCCAGGGAGAACGGCCCCGGGAAGAAGGGCGAGGGGTTAAGACAGGACGTGGGAGGGATGAGGTTAGTGGAGGAGGAAAAGGTGGGGCTGAGCACCCTCAGCCTATGGTCTCCAGGCGAGGAGATGAGTGACGGGGGAGCAGAGCAATGGGAGGAAGGCGGGGGTGGGGTCTCCTGAGAGGGAGGCGGGGGGAACAGGCCCCTGCTGTGGCTACTGTGACTGCCTGGTCGAGAATGGTGGGGTCCCTGGCAGGGAGAGCAGGACGGCGAGGAGGAGAGAGACAGTGAGAAGGAAAGGGAGGGGGACGGGGTGCGGGAGGCAAGGGGAGGACGGTCCTGGACAGGGAAGAACCCGTTGCTAGAGACCGGGAGGTTGGAGTGGTTAGAACCGTTGGAGAGGTGGGTGGACCCCTCTGTGTCTCCTGTCCCAGGGGAAGGGGGGTTGGAGCGGAGTAAGTCCTTGGAGCATCTCCCTGGGGAGATTGGAGAATGGGCCTGGGCCGGAGGCCTCTGTGGAGGGGGGGTGGGGAGGAGGCAACCTGGCAGGTCCACCCTCCCTGTGTCAGCACTGTCCACGTCCAATAGTGAGCAGGACTGCGTTCGCCGGGGGTGGGGTTGTGGGGAGCAGGGCGGGGCTGGAGGTGGGACCACCAGAGGTGTCCTGGAGGACGGTTGGCTGGCACTGCTGGGGGGTGGAGTCAGGATGGGCGTCATGGCTGTCAGGATTGGCTGAGGCGCCACGAGGAGGAGGGGCCGGAGCAGGCGGGTCATTTCCTGCAGTTCCTGGCTGAGCTGAGAGACTTGCTGGGAGAGACTGCTCATCTGTAGACACAGAAGAGAGATGCGTGAGTGTGACTGAAACCAGAATATTAGTGTTTTTACGTGTTATGTTACTATATATTATGTTTTAGATTCATGACCAGTAATTGATATGTTTTTATGGATCACCCTGAAAACAGTGATGATTGTTGACCAGCTAGAACCACTCACCTCGTCACTCAGCTTAGAGACACTCTGTTTGATTTCTGACTGCTCCTGGATCCCTACACGAGCACACACACACACACACACACACACACACACACACACACACACACACACACACACACACACACACACACACACACACACACACACACACACACACACACACACACACACACACACACACACACACACACACACACGCACACAGACGGAGAGGTAAGTACATGTTGGAGAGAGAGCAGCAACAGACTGGTGGAGAGGAGATTGTATTACCTAGTCCTGGGGATGGTGGACCACTGTGTAGAAGACTGGAGCTAAACTCAAACTTTTGGGTTGAGTTCACATTTCTCTCTGTCTCAATACCATCCACAAACCTAGAGGGAGAGAAAGCGAGAGGGGGAGAGACAGAGGGAGAGAGAGTGAGGATCGAGATAATGAAAGAGGGGGAAAACAGTTGTCAGAGAGGAGTGGAGGATTTAAGCCTATGTTCAGCCCTGCCTTCCTCATTCCTTCTCCCTCTCTACTCTACTGTAGGTCTCTTCTCTCTCCCTCTGTCTCTCCCCCTCTACTCTACTGTAGGTCTCTTCTCTCTCCCTCTGTCTCTCCCCCTCTACTCTACTGTAGGTCTCTTCTCTCTCCCTCTGTCTCTCCCCCTCTACTCTACTGTAAGTCTCTTCTCTCTCCCTCTGGCTCTCCCCCTCTACTCTACTGTAGGTCTCTTCTCTCTCCCTCTGTCTCTCCCCCTCTACTCTACTGTAGGTCTCTTCTCTCTCCCTCTGGCTCTCCCCCTCTACTCTACTGTAGGTCTCTTCTCTCTCCCTCTGTCTCTCCCCCTCTACTCTACTGTAGGTCTCTTCTCTCCCCCTCTACTCTATTGTAGGTCTCTTCTCTCTCCCTCTGGCTCCAGATGTTATGTTCAAACAGCAACACAGCTGCCACCCCACTGAGTACATGTCAGGTGTGGGCTTCTCAAGCAGGGCTGGCAGGCGGGCTATGCAGTGTGCTGAACACACACACACACACACACACACACACACACACACACACACACACACACACACACACACACACACACACACACACACACACACACACACACACACACACACACACACACTCTCACTCTCACTCTCTCTCTGCAGCCAGGTCACTCAAGATCCAAAGTAATATTCGACAAATAAGATTTGATTTGATGTCCGCTGGGGTCGGGAATCGCCTTCAATACCAGCCACTAGGGGCAACGGTGAGCGCTATATTCCCATCAAGTAGACTCTGGTTAAGGTAAGGGTTAAAATTTGGGATAAGCTTAAACCAAAAAACGATTGCGTAGCACTGGGATTGAACCCGCTAGTCTCATGGACAAACATTGGATTCTGAAGTCAATTTCAAAATTTTGTGAGATCTTGTTGCATACTGAGCCTGCTGCCTGGTGTGGAGGGAAATCCACACTCCCTCCACTGGGACCCAATAGCACCGTCAGTTAGTTGCCATGGCAGCCAGACAGGCACTGGAGGATCAACGCTCAAGTGTTAATTGTGTTCAGTTCCAGTTCCTCTACCAGCCACCATGAAATAGACAAGTCTACTGTAATACAGCAATTCAATCCTCTGCCTGAGTTTAAACCAGCTTGTTACAACTGTATACAAACTGTGGGGTATGATTTGTGTGTGTATGGGAGTGAGGCTGTGTGTGTTTCTCCTACCTGGGACTAAGCTCTGGCGGTGCGCTGCTGAAGCTGACCACAGGTATCTGCAGGGTGGCGGGGCGGGTGTGTTCTGAGGGGGGGCGGAAGGGCCGAGGGGGCAGCAGGGGGGAGCGCAGGGGCGAGTTAAGAACCCTGGTGAGACGTAAAGGGGAACGGGGGGCACACGATACAGAGCTCTGTTCTTCATCACCCTCCTCATCCTCCTTAATGGAAGAAAGCTTCTTCACCAGGCCTCCGTTACTCTCCCAGTCAACCTAGAGAGAGAGATAGATAGAGAGAGAGATGAGAATGGTAATCTGATAACAGGGAATTCTATACAGATGGGTAAGGTAACTTAACATCCCATCATGCTTAGGGTCAAGTATAAAATGCTGGGCAGGCCATTATTTTGCCCCCAGAGAATGACAATGCCTCCATCCACAGGGCACATGTGGTCACTGAATGGTTTGATGAGAAAATGATGTAAACCATATGTCATGACCTTCTCAGTAACCAGGTCTCAACCCTATTGAGATTCTGAAGCGGCTCCTGAGACAGCGTTTTCCACCACCATCAAGAAAACTTCAAATTATGGAATTTCTCGTGGAAGAATGGTGTCACATCCCTCCATTAGAGTTCCAGACATATATAATCTATGTCAAGGTGCATTGAAGCTGTTCTGGGTCGTGGTGGCCCAACACCCTATTAGGACACTTTATGTTGGTGTTTCCTTTATTTTGGCAGTTACCTGTATTATATCCAGTTCCTTCAAATCTGCAAAATATGAAATGGTATTATTGTTACTGTTTTCTGATCAGGCTAGTGGAAGGAGAGGAGAGTGATCCATTCCACAAGAAGACCAGCCAGTACAGTGGGTGCAGTAGCAACAGAGTACCAGTGGGAGGCAGACTTGTACAACTCTACTCCCAGCTTCTCTCTTTCTCTCTCTCTCTGAGGTTGTGTATGATAGATCCATTCCTCAAACACCTTTGTCCCTCCATGTCCCCTCTCACCCAGCCCACCCCTCGCCAACCCCAAATTAATAATTTAACAATGTCAAATGACTTCCATAACCCGTGCAGCCAAACAGAGCATCAATTAGCGGGCTGTGAGATTACATGAGAAGGCGTAATGTTGAAAGGACAGGCTAAATCCACTAGTCTTAGACAACAAACACCACCTGCTACAACACATTACTAATGGATTGGAAAGGTGTCATGTTGGTGTACATGGCTGAGACAGAGAGGGAGAGAGATGGATGGAGATGAAGGAGGAGGTGTGTTCTATTTGTTCTGCCCTTACAGATGCCAGGTGATGCCAGGTGTTGCCAGGTGGGGTGGTGGGTGTGTGTGTATGCAGATCTCATCCACTATCTAAACAGAGAGCTTGTACCTGAATCCATGTCCACAGGCCTATTCAGTAAATGAGCTAATGAATGGGTATGATATTCCACCATACTCCACCAACGCCCCACTCTTTCTCTTTTCTTCCCTTCTTTCACCTTGATCAAAGACATTCGTTCCTTCCTCCCCCTCTCTCTGTCCTTTCTTCTACTGTCATCCCCCACTCCCCTCATATCAGTTCGCCCTTCACAGTAGAGTCTATTTTTAACTCCCACTTTCTAATCTTAGCTCACAGCCCCAAAGGCAAGCAGGGGCTGCTTTACTGTGCGGGGGTGGGTGTGTTCACGTGCCTGTGTTCCTTCACATTCACATGATGTGTTTAATGTATGCATGGCGTGACTTCCATGGCCACAAGCATGCTGGAATGCAAGCAAGCGTGTAAGTGTGTGTTTAGTCAGAATGTTTAAGAATGAGTATTTATCTGCAGCCTATCTAGACTGTGAGCATGTGTGCACGTTTGTTAAACGTTTGTGTATGATGCAGTGTGTGTGTGTGTGTGTGTGTGAGTGTGCACATGAAAGCAAGAGCACGCTCGTGTGTGAACCCCAGTAGGTTGTATGTAAGTAGGGGAAGCGAGCCTGTTTCTGTAGCATGAGGCAGCTTGATGTACCAGTACACCACCCTGGACAGGACACTAGTCTGTCTCCTGTTTCTGTAGCATGAGGCAGCTTGATGTACCAGTACACCCCCTGGACAGGACACTAGTCTGTCTCCTGTTTCTGTAGCACGAGGCAGCTTGATGTACCAGTACACCCCCTGGACAGGACACTAGTCTGTCTCCTGTTTCTGTAGCACGAGGCAGCTTGATGTACCAGTACACCCCCTGGACAGGACACTAGTCTGTCTCCTGTTTCTGTAGCATGAGGCAGCTTGATGTACCAGTACACCCCCTGGACAGGACACTAGTCTGTCTCCTGTTTCTGTAGCATGAGGCAGCTTGATGTACCAGTACACCCCCTGGACAGGACACTAGTCTATCTCCTGTTTCTGTAGCATGAGGCAGCTTGATGTACCAGTACACCCCCTGGACAGGACACTAGTCTGTCTCCTGTTTCTGTAGCATGAGGCAGCTTGATGTACCAGTACACCCCCTGGACAGGACACTAGTCTGTCTCCTGTTTCTGTAGCATGAGGCAGCTTGATGTACCAGTACACCCCCTGGACAGGACACTAGTCTGTCTCCTGTTTCTGTAGTGAGACAGCTTGATGTACCAGTACACCCCCTGGACAGGACACTAGTCTGTCTCCTGTTTCTGTAGTGAGACAGCTTGATGTACCAGTACACCCCCTGGACAGGACACTAGTCTGTCTCCTGTTTCTGTAGCATGAGGCAGCTTGATGTACCAGTACACCCCCTGGACAGGACACTAGTCTGTCTCCTGTTTCTGTAGCATGAGGCAGCTTGATGTACCAGTACACCCCCTGGACAGGACACTAGTCTGTCTCCTGTTTCTGTAGTGAGACAGCTTGATGTACCAGTACACCCCCTGGACAGGACACTAGTCTGTCTCCTGTTTCTGTAGCATGAGGCAGCTTGATGTACCAGTACACCCCCTGGACAGGACACTAGTCTGTCTCCTGTTTCTGTAGCATGAGGCAGCTTGATGTACCAGTACACCCCCTGGACAGGACACTAGTCTATCTCCTGTTTCTGTAGGGTGAGGCAGCTTGATGTACCAGTACACCCCCTGGACAGGACACTAGTCTGTCTCCTGTTTCTGTAGCGTGAGGCAGCTTGATGTACCAGTACACCCCTTGGACAGGACACTAGTCTGTCTCCTGTTTCTGTAGCATGAGGCAGCTTGATGTACCAGTACACCCCCTGGACAGGACACTAGTCTGTCTCCTGTTTCTGTAGCATGAGGCAGCTTGATGTACCAGTACACCCCCTGGACAGGACACTAGTCTGTCTCCTGTTTCTGTAGCGTGAGGCAGCTTGATGTACCAGTACACACCCTGGACAGGACGCTAGTCTGTCGCAGAGACTTACCCCCAATCCCGTTCATACTGAGTGCCAAGCAGAGATGCATCAGGTCCCATTTTTACAATCTTTGGTATGACTCAGCCAGGGATTGAACTCACAACCTTCCAATCTCAGGGTGGACACTAACCACAAGGCCACGGAGTTGGTATCAAGGAGGTTGGTGGCACCTTAATTGGAGAGGATGGGTTCATGGTAACGGCGGGAGCAGAAACCTTGTGTTTGATGCCATTCCATTTGCTCCATTCCGGACATTATTATGAGCCGTCCTCCCCTCAGCAGCCTCCTGTGGTTTGAACGTGTGTGTGTGTGTGTGTTTACTACATGTGTCTGTAAGTGTGTCTATGCGTACACTACAGTGTGCACAGAACTGACTGGTGTACCCAGTACATTGTGTTCCCTCCAGCGCCTGGCTCATGAGTCTCAGTCTTTCAGTCAGAAGTAAGTGAATCAGCAGAGACAGTGGGGACGGAATACATTCATTGCTGCTTTCACAAAGTTCCCAAACCCTCCTCCCTCCAGCACACACACACACACACACACACACACACACACACACACACACACACACACACACACACACACACACACACACACACACACACACACACTCTCTCTCTCTCTCTCTCTCTCTCTCTCTCTCAGCACACAATACCAAAATCAACATACTTAATAAAATAAATCACATTCAACTACATGGAGGTCCTCAATCAATAATTTAAACTTCCTGAGTGGCACCAGCACATGTAACTGCAGTCAACTCTGCATATTGTTTCACAAATTAGGGGCACAAAAACAAAAGACTCAAGGGATCTCTAATGTGATCCATTCCTGAGAACTGGTTTGTTAACTTATGATTCTTAACTTAACTAATGAAGTTATATATGAAGGGGGTTTCTGTAAGATTTCTTTGTAACTAAATCAAAGAGAATGCAGCTCTCTTCTTACAGACAGAGAGTTCCATCCCACATTTTATACAGACTACAATGATGAGTCCTAAAATTGTCCCCTGTGATAAAATATTGCAGACTGGTAGACTGCGTTCATGGTTTTCAAAACAGAGGTTGTCGCATGCATGTAAACAATATCACCTAAATCCAATACAGGGAGAAGCGTTGTTTGAACAATCTTTCTCATATTTTCAATACTGAGGCATGATTTATTTCTATATAAAAAAAAAATTTTGCATCTTAGCTTCTTAGTCAGATTTTCAATATGCATTACGAAGAGGACAACTTGTAATCAATCCAGACACCCAGGTACTTATATTGAGAAACAAGCTCCATTTGGGCTCCATTTGTAGCGTAAATACGCAGGTCCTCACGGTCAACATTTCGTGACATGGTTTTACTTGTATTTAACACAGATTTAAGATCCGTAAGTGATTTCTGAATTGAATCAAAGTCATGCTGAAGTCCACGAATGGCCTGCTACACCGAGGTGGCACAGGAATACAAAACTGTGTCATCATCTGCATAGAGAGGAATTCTACAAGTACTAACAGTGTTTCCTATGTCATTAATATACAAGGTGAACAATAATGGACCAAAAATCAAACCCTGAGGAACACCTTTTTGAATCTCAAGAAATTCAGATTTAACACCCCTCTGTCAAGATAACCTGAGTTGTTGCTAAGACAATACATTTTCCGAGCGGGAATCTGTTTCGTGATGGGCATGACTTCTGATAAATCCAATAGCTTCAGGAAAACAAAGTGTACGGGAATTTCGGACTTCCACCAATCTAACCATTGAGCTTCCCATAATAATGGTTGATGACTGCTGTCCATTTCGAGCCGGAGCCCTCAGCCCAACCCTAGCCCCACCAGGGGCTCCTCTACATTGCCCCCTACAAATGACAGGAATAGCAGAGCCCACCGTAGACCCCGGTAAAGCAGAGCACACCGTAGACCCCGGTAAAGCAGAACCCACCGTAGACCCCGGTAAAACAGAACCCACCTTAGACCCCGGCGATGCCATCACAACGTTGGCCGATAAGGAATAAGCTCTTTGGATGCTATATGAGGCAAACAAACACAAACACGCATGCATACATGCTCATGCGCACGACAACAGGCACACACAGACACACACACACAGACACACAAACCCAGCCTTTGGGGCTGTAAGCTAAGATTAGAAAGTGGGAGTTACAAATAGACATGCTATTCTGTGAAAGGTGGAGACAGACCTCTTGCGTGTGTTTGAAGGAAGTGGTTGTGAACAGGAGAAAAAAAAGAAGAAAGACCGCTGAGCCCTCCCTCCTTCTCCTCCCTCCTTCTCCTCCCTCTCTCCTCCACTGCCTGGGCTATTTTTATCCTGCAGGATCCAATCTTAGCAGGACCTGCAGGGGACACAGCCTGTCAGCGAGAGCCACTGACATCCCCGGCGCTATTCTTAGCTCCGGCACACACTTCAAACCGCTGAACGCTGCTATTCCTGTCTCGTTGAGTTTGACTCCACTGCACTGGGAGTGGTGTGTGTGTTTGTGTATTTTGAGGAGGGAGAGGGGAGGTGGAGTAGTGATTATGCATACAATGCATGATGTGGCCTCTGAAGGTGAATGTCCCCTCAGGCAAGTCCCTCAGAGTTTTATAATGCAGCATTAGCAGATAACACAGAGAGAAGAGAGGGACTCCATTTTGTTACTAGTCTCACCACTTTCACACAGAGAGACAGACACACACACATGCACACAGACAAACCATCCCTCCTCACTCAATGTTCTCTGTTGATCAAACAAACCGGGACAGCTGCAGGCTGTACGCCTAACAATGTACTAGTGTGCGTGTGTGTGTGTGTGTGTGTGTGTGTGTGTCTGTGTGTGTGTGATATTGTGCATGTGTGTGTGCATGTTTTTACTGCATGTTTAGTAGTGTATGCCTGCACGTGTTGCGGTTTTACTCACGTCAGCTCCGTGGCCCTCTCTGAGATTGTATGTGAGGTCGTGTTGTATCTCGGAGATGAACTTCTGAGCATACTCTGGGTAGAGCCTCAGCACCTCCCTCAGCCCCTTCAGACTGATGTACTGCAGGTCACAGTAGGTCAGGGCCTTCACGTTGGCATTGGTCTTAATCACCTGCTCCTTGGTCAGAGAATCACTGCCGATCAAGTCCCCTTTCCCTGGGGGTATGGAGGAAAACACATTACACACATTACGTCACTTGCAGTCTGTGCTTTTGACCGAGCTTTTCCAATTATTCCAACATCAGAAAGACATGTTTTCTATAAGGCTATTTGTGTCTCATGTCATAAAAGGCACTTGAAAGGGTCGGCAGTGGACACGGTGTGTATGAGTGTAATTTGTGTGTGTATGTGTGATGCAGTCAGTAAAAAGCCCTGTTTAATTATTACAGTATATTGAGGTCATGTATACAGTATGGATGATGACTATTAATAGGAGTAGTCATTAAGCATACCGGTATGTAATTGGGTGCTCTTTGTTTCATTGCACTAAATAAAGTATGAGAATGTACGTGTGTGTGTGTGTCTGTGTGTGTCTGTGTGTCCGTGTGTATGTGTGTGTATGTGTGTGTGTGTGTGTGTGTGTTCGAGGTAATGTGGTTGGGTGATGGACGAAGCCGACTGCAGCGCCTCCCTCAGATGATCTTTTGGAACTTTTGTTTAGTATATATTTTACTTGCTTTGGCAATGTAAATATATGTTTCCCATGCCAATAAAGCCCTTAAATTGAAATTGTATTGAGAGAGAGAAAGAGAGCGAGAGCGAGAGAGAGAGAGAGAGAAAGAGAGCGAGACACTTACAGCAGTGAGGAGGGGGAGGGGCTCCAGGGGGCTGGACCGAATGAGGAATGGGGTGATAGAGGGAAGAGGGGAGGGCCCCACTGTGCGTAACTTCTCTCTACCTCTTCACCCTTATCTCCACCCAGCAGACTCTACCATTCTCTCTCTCTCTTCTCTCTCTCTCTCTCTCTCTCTCGCTCTCTCTCTCTCTCTCAATTTCAATTTAAGGGCGTTATTGGCATGGGAAACATATGTTTACATTGCCAAAGCAAGTGAAATAGAGAATTAACAAAAGTGAAATAAACAATAAGTAATTAACAGTAAACATTACACTCACAAAAGTTACAAAAGAATAAAGACATTTCAAATGTCATATTATGTGCAAATAGTTAAAGTACAAAAGGGAAAATAAATAAACATAAATGGGTTGTATTTACAATCTCTCTCGTGTTCTTTATTTGCACTCTCACTCTGTATGCAGCCCCTCCCTCCCATTGGTTTATATGACCTCCCCCCCATTCATTCTCTCCTTCTCCTTCTCCTCTACCTCCTCCTTCTCCTCCTCCTCTACCTCCTCCTTCTCCTCTACCTCCTCCTTCTCCTTTCTTCACCATAATTCAACTCACGTATGATAGACATCTACAGGACTAGAAAATCAAGGTTTCAAGGAACCACTTTATAAAAATTCTTAGTTCAACATGACATTTGAAGAAGTGAAGCATCATTTGAACCATTTTTCATGAAGAACATGCCCCCGCTCACCCTCATCTTTTTCTTTTTTTGTGGGCTATACAGATGTTATATTTATGAGTATTGAGATGCAAAACTGCATGTATAGGAACACTTATAGATTGTGTACATGTATGAATCCAGTGTTGAGTGTGAATGTATGTTCAAACATGGGTGTATTCATCCGGTATGCTTAGCCTCCGTCCTTGACTCTAGTCCATGTGCATGGGTGTATTCATCTGGTATGCTTAGCCTCCGTCCTTGACTCTAGTCCATGTGCATCGGTGTATTCATCCGGTATGCTTAGCCTCTGTCCTTGACTCTAGTCCATGTGCATCGGTGTATTCATCCGGTATGCTTAGCCTCCGTCCTTGACTTTAGTCCATGTGCATGGCCTACATCGAACCATGTTTGTGTGTGTCAATATGTTCTGACTCCTTCCAAGGCAACCCCCTCCCCCCTCAGTCCCCTGTGTTAACTCTTTGTCTCCCGCTGACTCTGTGTTTGAAGGTAGACCTGCCTAGATGTACTCTATGGGCCGTGCTCCACTGCTCCCTGCTTGGTTTTACAGCTCTGGATTAATAATCCAAGGGTTTTAATCCTTTCATATCCATCCATTAATAATCTGAGCTGTGATGTGGCTCACCTGCCTGCCTTCTCATTGATGTGTGTGCCATGATTAGAGATATAGGCTGGGAGCTTGGCAGATTAATACCCTCACACACACACACACACACACACACACACACACACACACACACACACACACACACACACACACACACACACACACACACACACACACGCACACGCACACGCACACACACACACACAGAGTATACCAAACATTAAGAACACCATAACTCTAACCAGTCATCAATCCAATATCATCTGACCTTTTGAGACCCTGACATGTGGATCTATGACACACGTGACCCATAGATCATGTCAGGGTCTCAAAAGGTCAGATGATACTGGATTGATGACTGGTTAGAGTTATGGTGTTCTTACATTTTTTTTCAATTGCTAACAAGCATCGGTCAATACTCAAGCCACTCTATCAACAATTCTCACTCAGAAAGCATAGTCACTCATAACACACTGGCCTAAAAAACAGTAACTGGGAGCACTACATCAATTATGAACTTGTCTTTGAAGTTTGAATGATTTGTCACATAAATCAGTATTTCATAGAATAAGAACACATTTTCACTTTATTGACTGTACTAAAGTATATGTAACAAGAATGAATCAGAAATGCAGCTATTTGCTTCAATAGCCTTTATTTTTTCTAGATCTTTGCATGTAGAAATTTACTTGTGAAAAATAAAAAGTTGAAACAAAAAACAAATTCCTGAAATTCCAGGGCTGCAAATTATATTTGAGGGTTCTAGTTCTCATCAACATGTATAGTAGAATCACTCATACTGTACAGTACTGTGAGGGTTCTAGTTCTCATCAACATGTATAGTATAATCACTCATACTGTACAGTACTGTGAGGGTTCTAGTTCTCATCAACATGTATAGTATAATCACTCATACTGTACAGTACTGTGAGGGTTCTAGTTCTCATCAGCATGTATAGTATAATCACTCATACTGTACAGTACTGTGAGGGTTCTAGTTCTCATCAACATGTATAGTATAATCACTCATACTGTACAGTACTGTGAGGGTTCTAGTTCTCATCAACATGTATAGTAGAATCACTCATACTGTACAGTACTGTGAGGGTTCTAGTTCTCATCAACATGTATAGTAGAATCACTCATACTGTACAGTACTGTGAGGGTTCTAGTTCTCATCAACATGTATAGTAGAATCACTCATACTGTACAGTACTGTGAGGGTTCTAGTTCTCATCAACATGTATAGTAGAATCACTCATACTGTACAGTACTGTGAGGGTTCTAGTTCTCATCAACATGTATAGTAGAATCACTCATACTGTACAGTACTGTGAGGGTTCTAGTTCTCATCAACATGTATAGTATAATCACTCATACTGTACAGTACTGTGAGGGTTCTAGTTCTCATCAACATGTATAGTAGAATCACTCATACTGTACAGTACTGTGAGGGTTCTAGTTCTCATCAACATGTATAGTAGAATCACTCATACTGTACAGTACTGTGAGGGTTCTAGTTCTCATCAACATGTATAGTAGAATCACTCATACTGTACAGTACTGTGAGGGTTCTAGTTCTCATCAACATGTATAGTATAATCACTCATACTGTACAGTACTGTGAGGGTTCTAGTTCTCATCAACATGTATAGTATAATCACTCATACTGTACAGTACTGTGAGGGTTCTAGTTCTCATCAACATGTATAGTATAATCACTCATACTGTACAGTACTGTGAGGGTTCTAGTTCTCATCAACATGTATAGTATAATCACTCATACTGTACAGTACTGTGAGGGTTCTAGTTCTCATCAACATGTATAGTATAATCACTCATACTGTACAGTACTGTGAGGGTTCTAGTTCTCATCAACATGTATAGTATAATCACTCATACTGTACAGTACTGTGAGGGTTCTAGTTCTCATCAACATGTATAGTATAATCACTCATACTGTACAGTACTGTGAGGGTTCTAGTTCTCATCAACATGTATAGTAGAATCACTCATACTGTACAGTACTGTGAGGATTCTAGTTCTCATCAACATGTATAGTATAATCACTCATACTGTACAGTACTGTGAGAGTTCTAGTTCTCATCAACATGTATAGTATAATCACTCCTCCTGTACAGTACTGTGAGGGTTCTAGTTCTCATCAACATGTATAGTATAATCACTCATACTGTACAGTACTGTGAGGGTTCTAGTTCTGGCAGTCTGGCACACCCGGGCAGTCTTCATGAGAAGTGTCTCCACACCCTGGCAGTCTTCAGGAGAAGTGTCTCCACACCCTGGCAGTCTTCAGGAGAAGTGTCTCCACACCCTGCCAGTCTTCAGGAGAAGTGTCTCCACACCCTGGCAATCTTCAGGAGAAGTGTCTCCACACCCTGGCAATCTTCAGGAGAAGTGTCTCCACACCCTGCCAGTCTTCAGGAGAAGTGTCTCCACACCCTGGCAATCTTCAGGAGAAGTGTCTCCACACCCTGCCAGTCTTCAGGAGAAGTGTCTCCACACCCTGCCAGTCTTCAGGAGAAGTGTCTCCACACCCCGCATTCACAGCATCCATTAAGGACATCTGGTCATGTGGATGGTGGTCATAAACCTTCCACCTCCAAGCAGAGAGAACCTCCTCTATGGGGTTTAGTTAGCGGGAGTATGGAGGCAGGAATAGTACTGACATCCTGGGATGTGCAGCAAACCAGTCTGTGACTGCAGCAGAGTGGTGGAATGCCACATTATCTCACACAACAACGAAGGTAGGTTTCTGGCCCCTCTCTCCTCCGCTGGCACAAGTCGATTATGCAGGTCATCCAGAAAATAAATGAGCCTCTCTGTATTGTAGGGGCCAATGAGTGGTTTGTGTAACAGCACACCATCATTGGACAGTGCTGCACACATTATGATGTTAGCTCCTCAGGACTGGGACATCCAGGTTGAATCCAGCTTCATCCACAAAGATGAATGTATGTGCAGTTTGCCTGGCTTCCATCTCCATTATAAAATACAGTAAATCCACAGTTTTACAGTACTTTACATTATGCATAGCTGTGTATGTACCCTGTTTGGTTATTGAACAGACATCTTACCTGGACATATTGATACCAGAGTTCTTTCTCACGTTCACCGTTTCTCTCGAAGGGTACAACTGCTTCCTCCGTATTTAATGTTTCTCTAGGACTCTGGCAACTGTTGTTGTGCTGACCGTATTCACATTCCCAAAAGTAATATTGTCTGCCAGCACTCTGTCCCAAATTGCCCGCAGTTTTATTACATTGTTGCCAATTACCATGTCAACAATGGCAATTTCCTGCGCATCTGATAATATTCTGCCTCTCCCTCCTGTGGGAGGCAACCTTTGGATCCTACTGAAAAACACAAAACAATCAATTTATTTCAAAATGTCAGTACATGTAAAAATGTGAACATCCTGTATTGTACTGTAATATGTAGTTCAATTATCATTGAAGGACACACATCTCACCTGTTGTTTTTACGGAAAATTTGTACTGTTAATGCAACTGTTGAAAGCTGCAGATTTGGTTGCAGCCTTAAACCAGCCACTCTCAGAGAGCGACCATTGTTTACAACATGGTCAATAATTGTGACCCTTATCTCGTTAGAGACCAACGCTCTTGGTCTTCCTCTCCTTTGTCCTCCATGCAGTCTTCCTCTCGCTGCCACTCTTCTTTCCCCACCAACCTGTCTTCCTTGATTCATGTTTCCAAACTAAATCATTCCGAAGCCGTCCTCTTTTGTGTATTTGGTAACGAGACTAAGAACATGAGACTTGGGTCGGCTTTCAGCTGAAATTACAATCAGCTGTGTTTGGAATGATGAAATATTCTGCTGAGATTTTCTATGTTTCAATCTGGTTACTGCAGAAATGCACAACATTTGCCATCACTCTGTTTTGAATGTGTTTTTAACAGTTTTGGAAACAGTGTGTTGCATTTGAAAACATATGCTGCAAATATATAGTTTTGCAGGTGGTGGAGTATGAATGAGAAAAGAGATCATGGATTTCGGAGAATGTGGTCATTGAATGCATTTTGTGTGAAAGCAATGACAAATTATTCACAGTTTGGTCCACATAGACTTCTATTTCGCTGACTGTGTGAAGAGTTTTGACAATGTCACTTCAGTTTTGACCAATGCACTTTAACAATTGAATAACTGTAATGTGCACACACACACACACACACACACACACACACACACACACACACACACACACACACACACACACACACACACACACACACACACACACACACACACACACACACACACACACACACACACACTGAGTATACCAAACATTACAAACACCTTCCTAATATTGAGTTGCAACCCCCCCTTTTGCCCTCAGAACAGCCTAAATTCGTCGTGGAATGGATTACAAGGTGTCAAAAGCGTTCCACAGGGATGCTGGCCCATGTTGATTCCAATGCTTCCCATACTTGTGTCAAGTTGGTTGGATGTCTTTTGGGTGGTGGACCATTCTTGATAGACACAGGAAACTGTTGTCTCAGGGCTTAAAAGGCTTACAAATCCTTATTTAACCTGCCTCCTTCCCTTCATCTACACTGATTGAAGTGGATATAACAAGTGGCATCACTAAGGGATCATAGCTATCACCTGGATATTCTCTCTCTCGTCCGGCCAAACCGACACGACAGCCTTCTCAAAAAGCCATTGAGTCATACAGAGGGATTTGACAGTCACAGGATGGTGGTGACTGGGCTAAGGCAGTATATTTGAAAAAGTATTGATACATTTGATATCCATGCAATATCCATCCCTCCATCTGTTTATCTGATGGCACCTTTCTATTCTGCCTTAGTGACGTTAGAAAGAACTGTTTCCAGCTCAGTCAACCTCCAGCTACAAATCCCCCAGGAGGACCCAGTCAGTCGGCGGCTGCTCAGCGCTAACACCTATCTGTCCCCTTCCATAGTCCCCGGGGGCAGACAGACAGGACTAGACCCACTGGAGCATGATCTCTTTCTCTCTCTCTCTCTCTCTCTCTCTCTCTCTCTCTCTCTCTCTCTCTCTCTCTCTCTCTCTCTCTCTCTCTCTCTCTCTCTGTCTCTCTCTCTCTGTCTCTCTCTCTGTCTCTCTCTCCTGTCTCTCTCTCTGTCTCTCTCTCTGTCTCTCTCTCTCTCTCTCTCTCTCTCTCTCTCTCTCTCTCTCTCATCTCTCGTCTCTCTCTCTCTCTCTCTCTATGCGTGTGAGAGGAGACAGAAATAATGAATACTTTATAAGACACCAACACACAGAGATAGAAGGAGAGCAAGACTAAGGAAGAGAGTGATGCTTGAAACAGGAGCGAGGAGGAGGATGGAGAAAGAAGTCACAAAGAAAGTCTACAGAGGAAGTACAGCGAATTTCCAAATTATTATTCTTCACTAAATTATGCTCAGTGTAATCCCATTGAAAACAAATAGAGATCAAATGTTGGAAGAGGGTTTTGTTGTTGTTGATTTTCCAGTAGCAGTAGGACAAAGGTGCATAATTAGAGTATCTGAAGCATTTCCACCCATGCCTTCTCACACTGCTCCTACATAATTCTAGGGTCTACTGAACCATGTCCCCTCTCTCCCATCCCTCGTTCCATGGACACATTTGAATCCCAATAGCCCTAATGCTGAAATGGTATGACAACTCCAGTGCCACTTCCTCTCGCCCTCTCTCTCTCTCTCTCTGTCTCCCTTTCTTTCTCTCTATGTCTATCTCCCACTCTCTCTCTATCTCTCTGTCTCCCTTTCTTTCTCTCTATGTCTATCTCCCTCTCTCCATACCTGATTAAAGTTATATTCCACACGCTTCAACTAAATATACAGTAGTAACCATAAAGCGCATCACTATAGCCCCTGTGCTACAGGACTAACCATTCCAGGCACGAAGACTCACGCGTCAGTAGACACAGGAGCTGCTTGCTTATCCCCCCCCCCCCCACGAGGGAAGGAGAGAAACAAAGGCTAGAGATGTGCTGTTAGAATCAAGAAAGACACAGACACAAGAGAATATACTGAACAAGAAAAAGGGAATGAATGAAAGACCACATCCTATAGACAGTCACAAAGTATTGACTTGACCTTCCACATGAATAGAGATCATTTGATATGTTGCTTTAGGGACATATTTAAGGAGATGATACTGTGCGTAAATCTCTCTCTCTCTCTGCTCCAGCGACAGACAGATAGATGAAGGTCTGACACACTATGTTGATAGATAGCTCGATGTACTGCTGACTACTCTGCACTATTTACACATTACAATAACATACACATGCACGCGAACACACGCACCCCTTAGAGAAGTGTGTCCTATCCCTCCAGACACACCTATCTAATCACACACATGATGTGACCCACTGCTTATACAACCCCATAACATCTCTATTAAGGCAGCAATACGCTGTACAATCACACGCAGTCTGCAGTAGGCTGAACATGTGTCCCTGGCACACTCTGGTCTGTAAAGGACGGCAGCAGAGTGAACAGTGAAGGGGGATCATGCATCAACGTGAAACCCTACACCAGCGACACTCAAACCAGGGCCTCAAGGTTAGCAACGCTGCTGCTTTTCTTCTTTCCCTGGAAGTAAAGACTCAATCAGTCCCTCATTAGAGGGTAAGGCTTGAAAACCAGCAATGCTACCGACCTCGAGGCCATATAACGCCCTCTTTACATATCATCTTTGAATGATAGTCAAGTGCTGCATGTGGGACATCATCCCCTTTAAATGAGGAAACTAAGCCGCCATGTTGATGCTAACCGCTAGAGGCTTGACCTTCATCATTACACATGACTATGGGGTCTGTTATCACACAATACACTTGGAAGACACAGCTCCCCCTCCATTTATATGTAAATAGATGTGCTTGCTGTGTGTGTTGTTTCATGTTTTTATGTATCACTGGTTGAAAACACTGTATGTGCGTAATGATGATAGGTATGTGTGTGTGAGCCAATACATTAGTCCACGGGGGGGTGCAGAAGTGTGTGTGTTTGTGAGTGATGACGTGAGCTAGAAAAGTGTGTGTGTCTACTGACGTGTGAGTCTTCGTGCCTGGAATGGTTAGTCCTTTAACGCAGGGCCTATAGTGATACGCTGAAGAAGTATATTTATGTTGACAAGGGTTTCATGATTACTGCTGTATATTGAGTTGAGGCACGTCGAATATAACTTGAAACGGGTATGTGGATCCAGAGGAAAGAAGAGAAGACTTAGAGAGAAAGAGAAGGAGAGAAAGGGAAAGCAAGACAGAGTAGGAGAGAGAGAGAGAGAGAAAAAGAAAACAGAGACAGAGCGAGAGACAGAGGAAGTGGCACTGGAGTTGTCATAGCATTTCAGCATTAGGGCTATTTGAATTAATGTGTGTGGCCATGGAACGAGGGCTGTGAGGGAGGGAACATGGTTCAATAGATCCTAGAATTATGTAGGAGCAGTATCCCTCTAAGACGGGGTGTCATGACGTTAGCCTGGGGGTAGGTTTATGACAGTCATAAATACCTCTTCCCCCCTTTTTTCCTCTCTCTACCCTACTGATGTTACATTTGCAAAACCCTTGGTTAACATAGAGATTCTGGGAACATCAGAAGGTGGGGGGAAATGAACTATATTCTGGTAATCCAGATGCGGTGGTACTTAATGAATATGATGTCAGTTCGGTTGTCATCTGAGACAATCAATGATAAGATGACATAAACTCTACAGTGGAAAGTCTACACATCAGAGTTATCGGATTCACATGGAATTGTTGTTCAATTTAAAATGTGAGATTTGGATTTTCATGAGGTAGGGCTCTGCTCAATCAGTGGCCCGCCCCTGTGAAGGGACATGGGCTATAAAAGTTTTCAAACATGCCCTCTTCTCCCTTCCTATATAAAGCCTTGACGACAATATAACCTCCTGTTCCGAGGATGTGAGGACGACGGTCCGATGTCAGAATGGTTCAGATAATAACTACAGAATAACTACTTTGAACTCTTATTCATTACAGAAGTGATACCTCCTAGCCGTTGAGTTAGCAACAGCAGCTGCAAATGCAGGTTAGGAAGGAACAGACAGAGTATTCCATCTACCACACAACAACATTACTACAACGTATCCAATTTACCAGCAGAGACATTCTTCAAAGGACAAAGGACTCGGTTGGGCAACACGGCCTTCCATCTACCACCAACCTACCGAAGCGCAGCTCAGAGTAAATATTTATTGCATTTTCCTTTTCCAAATGGGCGGTAATTTAGAATGCATAAGATACTGTATTTACGATAGCACAGCTTCGCCCTTTGTTCCTCAGTCTTCCCACTATTTCACTCAAACCCAGCCCCTTTTCTTTTGTGTAACCAGCTGTCATCTGTTCCGCCCGCTAGGGACGTTTTCCTTTATGACGTAATTGGTAATCAAGTTATGATTAATTATGTATATGTGTAATTCTGTGTGATTAGTTAGGTATTTAGTAAATAAATAATTAAACCAAAATGTTGTATTGCTGATTCAACTTGTTAGCCAGTGTTCGTGAAGATAACAAGAATTTACAACTTTCAGATGAGACTGAATTAAAGTGACGATTAATATTGACTGCTATTGATGTAAAATATTTCTAGGTCTTTAAGAGTTTATTCGGAAGATAATAGCTCTATAAATATTATTTTGTGGTGCCCTGACTCTCTAGTTAATTACATTTACATGATTAGCTCAATTAGGTAATATTAATTATGGATAAATTATTTTATAGAATAGCATGTCATATCACTTAATCCGGCATAGCCAAAGACACGACAGGGGTAAGAAGGAATGGGTGGGAAGGGTTAAGGGTTAAGGGTTAGGGTTAGGATTAAGGGTTAATGATAATAGGATTTAGAATTTCGGTCCCCACAAGGATAGTACAACAATGAGCTAGGTCTCCTCTCAGTCTCCAGGTCTGTCTGATTGAACGTCAGCTCTCTGTGAAATTTATTGACTGTGGCCAGTCTACACTACTGGTCAAAAGCTTTAGAACACCTACTCATTCAAGAGTTTTTAATTTTTTTACTATTTTGTACATTGTTCAATAATAGTGAAGACATCAAAACATTGAAATTACACATTTCGAGATATGTAGTAACCCAAAAAATAATGAAACAATTCAAAACATATTTTATATTTGAATTTCTTCAAATAGCCACCCTTTGCCTTGATGACAGCTTTGCACACTCGTAGTATTCTCTCAACTGGCTTCATGAGGTAGTCACCTGGAATGAATTTCATTTAATGGGCGTGCCTTCTTAAAAGTTAATTTGAGGAATTGATTTCCTTCTTTGAGCGATTGAGCCAATCAGTTGTGTTTTGACAAGGTAGTAGGGGCATACAGAAGACAGCCCTATTTGGTAAAATACCAAGTCCATATTATGAGAAGAACAGCTCAAATAAGCAAAGAGAAACGACAGTCCATCCATACTTTAAGACTTGAAGGTCAGTCAATATGAATACTTCAAGAACTTTGAAAGTTTCTTTAAGTGCAGTCGCAAAAAAACATCAAGCGCTATGATGAAACTGGCTCTCATGAGGACCGCCACAGGAAAGGAAGACTCAGAGTTACCTCTGCTGCAATGGATACGTTCATTAGAGTTACCAGTCTCAGAAATTTCAGCCCAAATAAATGCTTCACAGAGTTCAACTAACATACACATCTCAACATCAACAGTTCAGAGGAGACTGTGTGAATCAGGCCTTCATGGTCGAATTGCTGCAAAGAAACCACTACTAAAGGACACCAATAATAAGAATAGACCTGCTTGGGCCAAGAAACACGAGCAGTGGACATTAGACCGGTGGAAATCTGTCCTTTGGTCAGGAGTCCAAATTGGAGATGTTTGGTTCCAACTGCCGTATCCTTGTGAGATGCGTGTGGATGAATGGATGATCTCCACATGTGTATTTCCCACCGTGAAGCATGGAGGAGGAGGTGTTATGGTATGGCATGGGGCAGCTTTGCTGGTGACACCATCTGTGATTTATTTAGAATTCAAGGCATACTTAACCAGCATGGCTACCACAGCATTCTGCAGCGATACGCCATCCCATCTGGTTTGAGCTTAGTGGGACTATCATTTGTTTTTCAACAGGACAATGAGCCAACACACCTCCAGGCTGTGTAAGGGCTATTTGACCAAGAAGGAGAGTGATGGAGTGCTGCATCAGATGACCTGGCCTCCACAATCACCTGACCACAATCCATTTGAGATGGTTTGGGGTGAGTTGGACCGCAGAGTGAAGGAAATGCAGCCAACAAGTGATCAGCATATGTGGGAACTCCTTCAAGACTGTTGGAAAAGCTTTCCAGGTGAAGCTGGTTGAGAGAATGCCAAGAGTGTGCAAAGCTGTCATCAAGGCAAGGGTGGCTATTTGAAGAATCTTCAATATAAAATATATTATGATTTGTTTAACACTTATTTGGGTACTACATGTGTGTTATTTCATAGTGTTGATGTCTTCACTATTATTGTACAATGTAGAAAATAGTAAAATAAAGAAAAACCCTTGAATGAGTGCTCTAAAACTTTTGACCGGTAGTGTACTGAGAAAGGATCCTTTGTCAGTCTGTCACACAGTCAACTCTGTTTGTCTGTGTGGGTGTGTTTGTTCGTGTGGGAGGGGGTACTTGGACATTCATTTGTTGTTTCTTTACATGGCCTTGAATGACTTTTCCAACTGACAATAATTCATAATTCTGAGCGTAGTTACCCTAATCAACTTCAACATTTCAATATGTCATTGCAGTAATACTAGTAGACCCCTTCTTCAACACAAGTCATAATCTGCAACAAGATATCACAGTCTCATGTCATTTCTTGACGTCCTTGGACAAACATCTATTTTTGCCTAGTAACTCACTTAATTTCATCCTGATTGGTTAAGTTAAGGGTTAGGGTTTGGGATAGGGTTAAAATAGGAATAACTCTAGGGTTAAGATCAGGCAATAATTCCGATTGGTTAACAGTTCAGGCATTCATTCTGATTGGTTAAGTTAAGGATTAAGGTTTGGGATAGGGTTAAAACAGAAAAACACCTCCAGGTTAAGTTTAGCCATTAATTAAGACTGGCCTTGCTAACTCATTGTGGATGGATGGCTCAGTGGTCTAAGCAGTGAGCTCCAACTCCATAGACTGCTGGTTTAATTCCAGCTCCTGGCACTTGTTTTGAGTTGTTGTTTTTTTGCCCCTAGTGGACGGTTTTGACAGCTTCTCCTGACATCCTGGGGACCTGCAAAAATGCCACATTTCTACTTGAATCTGGAGTGATCTCTCTGGTCATAATATAGCCTAGTTCCCATCAATACAGATCAGCCTGTAGATATAAGATATGAGATATTTACTTATATGATGCACCAGCTGCTTGATACTGTAAAGGTTAAGTAGATTTAAACTGGTATAGATTGGGGTTAGGGGTTTCCAATCCAGTGCTCCCCTGTATTTCAACCTGGACTAACATAGTAAATGTAAACCCGGGACATACCAATTGTGATATGTTACGTTTCGTATGGTATGCATGAATTTGTGGATGTCCATCATCCATTTTGTATGATATGTTACCATTTACAGTTTGAACAATATGTTACGAATTTGCAAATAGTGTGACATTCCAATTTGTTGTGACTAACATTAGCTAGGTGGTTAACACTAACATTAGCTAGGTGGCTATCGTTAGCTAGGCTAGGGGTTAGGGGTAAGTTTAGGGTTAGGGGAAGGATTAGCTAACATGCTAAGTAGTTGCCAAAGTAGCTTTTGTGTTTTACGCCTACCCATCCACCCCGACCAACCACCTTACTTTAGTCTAATACCAAACGTAACATATCATACTAATCTGGGTGTCCCGGATATATGTTTACCATGCTACATCTAGTCTATGAGACCAGGCTGTATAATTCACTGCAAATGCATGTGTATTGTGTGATTGTTTAGAAAACAAAAGCAGGTCTGTTAGAATGTGTATGTCATCAGGTATATGCACTTATGTGTGTGTGCCTGTGTGCGTGTGTACATGTGTGCCTGCGTGTGTGAGTCTGTGTGCCCTATGTCTCCTTACCTAGTATAGCCAGCACAGTGTTGTCCTTCAGCACCTCCATGGACCCGGAGCAGACAAAGTAGATGGCCTGCAGGGCGTCTCCCTGGCGGATGAGGAACTCTCCCGGGGCGCAAAACGACGTCTTGATGATGAGGGACAGGGAGCGCAGACACCCCCTACTGGCCGACTCAAACAGAGGCAGCTGAAGCAGCTCCTTATTCAGGTGCATGGCGATGTCCGCCCTCAACTCGTCTGGGAAGTCCTTCAACAACTAGAGAGAATGGGGGATGAGAACGAGAGAATAAAAGATGAGAGATAGAGTTTGGACAGAGAGGATTGACAGGTGAGAGAGAAAGTTGAAGAGGTAGAATAGGGGGGAGAAATAGAGGCAAAACAAGTTATTGAATTGAGAGAAGAATCAATACAGGAGGAATTAAATTTTTAACCAACAGGAGCATTGGGAACATGAAAAGAATACAAGAATGAGAGAGAGAGAGAGGCAGCATAGTCGTAAGAGAGGGACTGCTTAGTCCACTTTTGTTATAACCCACCTCGCTGACGTCGATGCCATTGTTAACAGACCAGGTTGTCTGGAAGCACTCCAGCATACGTTGCTCCAGGGCTTTGGGCAGGCGGTGGACCCTGATGAAGTCCTTCAGGTCCTTGGTACGGGTGTGGTAGAGGGATCGCCGAGAGTACATCCTCTGAATGATGGCAGTCACGTTACCAAACACCACCGCATGCATCAGGGCTGGTGGCAAAGGGACAGGGAGAGGTTAGTGTGTGTGTGTTGCTGTGTGTGGAGGGGGGAAGTGGGGGTGGGGGGTGTGTAAGTGTGTGTGTCTTCAACGTAAGAATCAGTCATAGATAATACTTAATGATACAAACAGAAAATAGTTTCACATACAAGATACATATACCAGATGCACAACAATCATCTACACCAAGCCCAGGAAGATCAGAGAGTAATCTGTTACAGCCATACTGTATCTACAGAAGGTACATTGCTCATGTAACAGACTTCAACCAAGGACCCTCTGAACACATCAACAACTGCCTCCCACGAAGCATCATTACCGGCCCTTGCAGAGCAAGGGGAAGCAACTACTTCAAGGTCTCAGAGCAAGTGACGCCACGGATTGAAATGCCACTAGCGCGCACCGCTATCTAGTTAGCCACACCGGTTACACTCACAGCGTTTCAATAGCATACCCCTGCCAAAATAGAGGTCTAATCGCACTGCCTCTCTCTCTCTCCCTCTGATTTTCTTTCTTATCTCTTTCTTTCCTGCTTATCCTTCTCTCTGTGTGTCTGATTACGGCTCTGCTCTTTCTACCACCCCCTCTTCCATCGCTCTCTCTCTCTCCACACACACACACACGCACACACATACTTTTGTTTTACTCTCCTTGTGGGGACCAAAACATTTATTTCCTTTCAAAATCATATTTTCCCTAACCCTAACGCTAAACCTAAACCCAACCTTAAATCTAACCCTAACCCTAATTGTAACCCTAACCCTAAGCCTAACCCCTAAGCCTAAAATAGCCTTTTTACTTGTAGGGTCTGGGGAAATGTTCCTTGTTTTACTATCCTTGTGAGGAATTCTGGTCCTCACAGAACAATTTGACTCTGCGTGATTGTGTGGGTTGTTGCTTTTGGAGGTTTGCAAGGATGGGTATGTGTGTCTCCAGTGACTGAGGTTGAGAGTGTGTGTAAGTCTGATAGAAGGGGCCACTAACAAGGGTGCTGTGACTGTGTGTACATGGATGGTTAAATATCAGAGCCAACTGAAGCAGACACATTGAAGGGGCCCATTCTAAGAACTCTCTCCTGACCGATTAGACAATCAGTGAGTTCCTCAGTCCTATGATCCTAGATGGTCATATCATTCTTATTGTGTAACAGTCTGGTTCTGGGTAGACAGGTTGTTGTTTCTCCCTGTGAGGATGAAGCTCTCTAATATTCTCCGTCTGTCTGGCACATCGCCACGGTTACCTGTAGGACTATAGCCAGCTTATCTGTATTTAAACCGTGTTTAAACTTCAACTCTCCAGGCAAAACAGGTTAAATGTGCCTGTTTTGACATGTTCCAATGAGACAATTTTGGGCAGGATGTATGAGTGTTTTGTGCTGTGTTTGTGTGCGCACACATTAAATGTGTACGGATGTGTTACTTTCAGTGTTGAGCAGTGTCTTTTTAAGTGTATGAATCTGTGTCTGTGTTGACACTAGAGAGTGTGTTAATGTGTGGATGGCATTTCAGCTGTCAGCTGGCTGGGACAGTAATGGCACAGTGCTATGCTCTGGTGACAAGCCTGTGTGTCTGTCTGTGTGTCTGTGTGTCTGTCTGTGTGTCTGTCTGTGTGTCTGTCTGTCTGTCTGCCTGTCTGTCTGTGTAGCCTCCACACTTAATTACAGCACTTTAATTGCACTGAGGCCTAAGAATATGCCCTCCTCCTCTTTCTCTTTACTGCCCCCCTCTTATTGAAGAAGCACCAGACTGGACATCTGGAATGGGGTCAATTTGTTACACCACCCTGCCTGCGTGTTGAATGGCACCATATTTCCTATATTGTGCACCTTTGACCAGAGCCCATAGGGATGGCTGAAAGTAGTGGACTATGTGGAATAGGGTGCCATTTGGGATACATTCATAGACATTCACCACTCTCAAGTTACATCATTGACAGTTGTTCCATTTGCAAGAAGCCCTGGGGAAAGCAGGTTGCTGTGAACACGTTGCTGTTTTTTCATCTAAGCTAATAATATGCAGACAGTTTCCATTTGAACCATTTATTATGAACTAGTCTACCAGGCATGAACTCAAATGAACCAACCAACTCCAAAATGCGACAAGGAGTGGGCTTGATCAGTGTGATGTGGCCTCATGGGAGATGTAGTCTAAGGATCAGTGGGGAACTGTAAGGGCATTCAGCACAAAAGGATTCATAATGATTTATAAAATGATTTATATTGTTGTATTTAAATTTCATTGTAATTTCTATTTAATCTTTTCTTCTATTTAAACAACATTCTATTTAATTTCTTCAGTTTGTGTTGGAAAGGGAATGGTTAACACTGAACATAAACAAAATCCAATTAGGATTGTTCTTTGGTGGTCTGTGGGGAGAAAAATCTAGCTAGCCATTGGCTAGGCCCTTAGAAGCTAGGCGGAATGCATCTGCATTCAACTGTATTAGGGCAGAATTTTGGAGTGACAGAGAAAACAACCAATCACATTTTGCAATGGGTGGGACAGTTTTTTTCTACTTCCGCCTTCACGAAGGCCTAGACAAGTCACTGCTGAGTGCGAGCGGTATCCTAGTTAAGAGTTTTTTTAGGGGGTAGATTAGCTGTAATATTGCAGATAGAGTTGAAGTCGGAAGTTTACACTTAGGTTGCAGTCATTTAAACTCGTTTTTCAACCACTCCACAAATTTCTCATTAACAAACTACAGTTTTGGCAAGTCGGTTAGGACATCTACTTTGTGCATGACACAAGTAACTTTTCCAACAATTGTTTACAGACATATTATTTCACTTATAATTCACTGTATCACAATTCCAGTGGGTCAGAAGTTTACATACACTAAGTTGACTGTGCCTTTAAACAGCTTGGAAAATTCCCAAAAATGATGTCATGGCTTTAGAAGCTAGGCTAATTGATAGTCTAATTGACATTACTTGACATCATGGGAAAATCAAAAGAAATCAGCCAAGACCTCAGAAAAACAATTGTAGACCTCCACAAGTCTGGATCATCCTTGGGAGCAATTTCCAAATGCCTGAAGGTACCACATTCATCTGTACAAACAATAGTATGCAAGTATAAACACCATGGGACCACACAACCGTCATACCGCTCCTAGAGATGAACGTACTTTGGTGCAAAAAGTGCAAATCAATCCCAGAACAACAGCAAAGGCACTTGTGAAGATGCTGGAGGAATCAGGTACAAAAGTATCTATATCCACAGTAAAACAAGTCCTATATCAAACATAACCTGAAAGACCACTCAGCAAGGAAGAAACCAAAACCGCTATAAAAAAGCCAGACTAAGGTTTGCAACTGCACATGGGGACAAAGATCGTACTTTTATGGAGAAATGTCCTCTGGTCTGATGAAACAAAAATAGAACTGTTTGGCCAGTGACCATCACTATGTTTGGAGGACAAAGGGGGAGGCTTGCAGGCTGAAGAACACTATCCCAACCGTGAAGCACAGGGTGGCAGCATCATGTTGTGGCGGTGCTTTGCTGCAGGAGGGACTGGTGCACTTCACAAAATAGATGGCAAATGGGTCTTCCAAATACGAATTGAATGTATGTAAACTTCTGACCCACTGGGAATGTGATGAAAGAAATAAAAGCTGAACTAAATCATTCTCTCAACTATTATTCTGACATTTCACATTCTTAAAATAAAGGGGTGATCCTAACTGACCTAAAACAGGGAATTTTAAATGTCAGGAATTGTGAAAAACTGAGTTTAAATGTATTTGGCTAAGATGTATGCAAACTTCCGACTTCAAACTAATGTACTTGTCTTCTTGCTCAGTTGTGCACCGGGGCCTCCCACTCCTCTTTCTATTCTGGTTAGAGCCTGTTTGAGGCGGTTCTGTGAAGGGAGTAGTACACAGTGTTGTACGAGATCTTCAGTTACTTGGCAATTTCTCGCATGGAATAGCCTTCATTTCTCAGAACAAGAATAGACTGATGAGTTTCAGAAGAAAATTCTTTGTTTCTGGACATTTTGAGCCTGTAATCGAACCCACAAATGCTCATGCTCGAGATATTCAACTAGTCTAAAGAAGGCCAGATTTATTGCTTCTTTAATCAGAACAACAGTTTTCAGCTATTCTAACATAATTGCAAAAGGGTTTTTTAATGATCAATTAGCTAATCCAAGTTTATAATTTTAAAAGGCTAACACCGTGCCATTGGAACACAGGAGTGATAGTTGCTGATAATGGGCCTCTGTACGCCTATGTAGATATTCCATAAAAAATCTGCCGTTTCCAGCTAACAATAGTCATTTACAACATTAACAATGTCTACACTGTATTTCTGATAAACTTGATGTTATTTTATTGGACAAAAATGTGCTTTTCTTTCAAAAACAAGGACATTTCTAAGTGACCCCAAACTTTTGAATGGTAGTGTACAGTATATTATATGTCCACACTATGAAGTTGGATTAGTACTGTGAAATTGTGAAAATAATGTCAATTTCGTTTTAGTGAAATAATTATTTGAAAAGACTGCCTGAAATTCAGCCAGGCTGTTTTGGTGGAATGGAGTTTTGGCCTGCCTGGCTGTTTTGGTGGGATGGAGTTTTGGCCTGCCTGGCTGTTTTGGTGGGATGGAGTTTTGGCCTGCCTGCCTGTTTTGGTGGGATGGAGTTTTGGCCTGCCTGACTGTTTTGGTGGAATGGAGTTTTGGCCTGCCTGGCTGTTTTGGTGGGATGGAGTTTTGGCCTGCCTGGCTGTTTTGGTGGGATGGAGTTTTGGCCTGCCTGACTGTTTTGGTGGAATGGAGTTTTGGCCTGCCTGGCTGTTTTGGTGGGATGGAGTTTTGGCCTGCCTGACTGTTTTGGTGGAATGGAGTTTTGGCCTGCCTGACTGTTTTGGTGGAATGGAGTTTTGGCCTGCCTGGCTGTTTTGGTGGAATGGAGTTTTGGCCTGCCTGGCTGTTTTGGTGGGATGGAGTTTTGGCCTGCCTGACTGTTTTGGTGGGATGGAGTTTTGGCCTGCCTGACTGTTTTGGTGGAATGGAGTTTTGGCCTGCCTGGCGTCCTCATAAGTTAATAGACCAATAACAAAGAAAACATTTCCAAACCAGCTAGTTTCCCTTCCCCACTCAGACCACTCCCAGACAAAAATTCTTGCTTGAGAAATTGCTCTTTACCAAGATGCGATTTTTGTTTGTTTTTGACCATTTTAATGAAAACATTTTTACCCAGATGTTAAAGGCTGCATTGGGCCTTTCATGTCGCCCTTCAAGGTGAACTTTAAAAGTGAAGTTTAAGATGATCATCATTTGGTGAGTGGCAGTGGCACCTGCTTGCTGTTAGGTATCTCTTTGTAAATATTGCGTGTGAAACATTGTTGCATTTAACCTTTACATCACCGGTTACTTTGTGTGCTGAACAAGATAAAATATGTTTGCAATGGGAAATAATAGCTGTACATTTCGATTTGGAAATGCTTAATGGTTGTATTTTTGTTATTATAGCAGGGGCCTACTGGATTCTTGTGAACGGGCTGTTTTTACAGTAGGCTATGCTGTGTGTGACTGCTCTCTTTCTATTGGCCGTGTCTATGTGATTTACTAAAAGGGTTTCTCTCCTGCACGGAGCATGTAGAATAGGGTCGCTTTCCATTCAGCACCACAAGCTTTTTACCTTTGATGTGCCACTGTTGTCATCGCTAGGCTATTGGTGATAGTGACAGTGTTAGGCTACTGTAGGATGTTTAAACTGTTGTTGTTGCTCGTCGCATTATTCCATGCAGGGCGTGTGCGTGACAGCCCAATGCGTGGCTTGTAATGATTAATTCATGATGTCATCAAAAAACATTGCTACTCAAATCACATTTTAATTGTCACATGCTTCGTAAACAACAGATGGAGACTGACAGTGAAATGCTTATTTACGGGCCCTTCCCAACAATGCAAATAAAGAACTATAAAAAATTATAATAATAGAAAAAAAATGGTAAAACAAGGACAAAATACAAAATGAGCAATGATAGCTTGGCAAAATACACGGGGTAACAGTACCGAGTTGAGGTGCAAGGGTACAAGGAAATGGAGGCACATATGTACAGTGCATTCGGAAAGTATTCAGAACCCTTGACTTTTTCCGCATTTTGTTTAAGTTCAGTCTTATTCTAAAATGTATGAAATTGTTTTTGTTTACCTCATCAATCTACACATAATACCCCATAATGACAAAGCAAAATCTGTTTTTAGAAATTTTTGCAAATATATTAAAAACGGAAATTTCACATTTATGTAAGTATTCAGACCCTTTACTCAGTACTATGTTGAAGCAACTTTGGCAGCGATTACAGCCTCGAGTCTTCTTGAGTACGACGCTACAAGCTTGGCACACCTGTACTTGGGGAGTTTCTCCCATTCTTCTCTGCAGATCCTCTCAAGCTCTGTCTGGTTAGATGGGGAGAGTTGCTGCACATCTATTTTCAGGTATCTCCAGAGATGATCAAATGGGTTAAAGTCCGGGCTCTGGCTGGGCCACTCACGGACATTGTTGTGAAGCCACTCATGCGTTGTCTTGGCTGTGTGCTAAGGGTCGTTGTCCTGTTGGAAGGTGAACCTTTGCCCCAGTATGAGGTCCTGAGCGCTCTGGAGCAGGTTTCTTCCATTTAAGAATGATGGAGGCCACTGTGTTCTTGGGGACCTTCAATGCTGCAGAAATATTTTGGTACCCTTCCCCAGACCTGTGCCTCGACACAATGCCTACTGACAATTCATTCGACCTCATGGCTTGGTTTTTGCTCTGACATGCACGGTCAACTGTGGGACCTTATATAGACAGATGTGTGCATTTCCAAATCATGTCCAATGAATTCAATATACCACAGGTAGAATCCAATCAAGTTGTTGAAACATCTCAAGGATGATCAATAGAAACAGGACACACCTGAGCTCAATTGTGAGTCTCATAGCAAAGCGTCTGAATACTAATGTAAATAAGGTATTTCTGTTTTTATTTTTAATACATGCGCAAAAATGTCTGCAAAAACTGTTTTCACTTTTCATTATGGTGTATTGTGTGTAGATTGATGAGGAAAACATATTTAGAATAAACAAAACAAAATGTGGAAACCGTCAAGGGGTCTGAATACTTTCCAAATGCACAATCTACAGTTGAAGTCGGACGTTTACATGCACCTTAGCCAAATACATTTAAACAATTCCTGACATTTAATCTTATTAAAATCCCCTGTCTTAGGTCAGTTAGGATCACCACTTTATTTTAAGAATGTGACATGTTAGAATAATAGTAGAGAGAATTATTTTTTCAGTTTTTATTTAATTCATCACATTCCCAGTGGGTCAGAAGTTTACATACACTGAATTATTATTTGGTAGCATTGCCTTTAAATTGTTTAACTTGGGTAAAATGTTTTGGGTAGCCTTCCACAAGCTTCCCACAATTTTGGCCCATTCCTCCTGACAGAGCTGGTGTCACTGAGTCAGGTTTGTAGGCCTCCTTGCTCGCACACGCTTTTTCAGTTCTGTCCACAAATGTTCTATAAGATTGAGGCCAGAGCTTTGTAATGGCCACTCCAATACATTGACTTTGTTGTCCTTAAACCATTTTGACACAACTTTGGAAGCATGCTTGGGGTCATTGTCCATTTGGAAGACCCATTTGCGACCAAGCTTTAACTTCCTGATGTCTTGATATGTTGCTTCAATATATCTACATAATTTTCCTGCCTCATGATGCCATCTATTTTGTGAAGTGCCCCAGTCCCTCAAGCAGCAAAGTACCCCCACAACATGATGCTGCCACCCCCGTGCTTCACGGTTGGGATGGTGTTCTTCAGCATGCAAGCCTCCCCCTTTTTCCTCCAAACATAACGATGGTCATTATGGCCAAACAGTTCTATTTTTGTTTCATCAGACCAGAGGACATTTCTCCAAAAAGTACGATCTTTGTCCCCATGTGCAGTTGCAAACCGTAGTCTGGCTTTTTTTATGGCGGTTTTGGAGCAGTGGCTTCTTCCTTGCTGAGCGGCATTTCAGGTTATATCATGTGGCAGACCAGGGGGTTTGGTCAAGACGTTTACATAGATCAGACACAGACAGAGTATGATTAGCTCAGTTTCAAGGGTGTTTATTAAATAATAAATCAAAAAGAAAATAACAGGTCTCCCCCATGAGACCCTCTCCGGGATACCTTCTCCTGGGCTCCGGGTCTTCCTGTATCCTGTCGGGCAAACAAACTCAACTCCCCCGGCTTAGCTCAGGTAACCGTATCCAACCACATGGAAGTCACTTCACTTCCCCTCGTCCTCTCCCTATGTGCTGCCCTTCTGGCAGCTTTATGGGCCTCGCACAGCTGGTGAGCAAGCCGCCCTTGATTACTCACCAGCTCCCAATCAGCCCCAATTTGTCCTGTCCGGAGAGCCCGTCGAGACCTGGCACGTCCAGCAGATGTGGCCACCGCCTCGTGATGTAGACTTCATTTGTTACCAGGCCTCAACGAGTCTCCCCCTGGTGGCTGACCTGCTGTACGCCACAGTCCATATAGGACTCGTTTTTCTGTGGATATAGATACTTTTATTCCTGTTTCCTCCAGCATCTGCACAAGGTCCTTTGCTGTTGTTCTGAGATTGATTTGCACTTTTCTCACCAAAGTACATTCATCTCTAGAAGACAGAACGCGTCTCCTTCGTGAGGGGTATTACGGCTGAGTGGTCCAATGGTGTTTATACTTGCGTACTATTGTTTGTACAGATGAATGTGGTACCTTCAGGCATTTGGAAATTGCTTCCAAGGATGAACCAGACTTGTGGAGGTCTACAATTTTTTATGTAAACTTCTGACCCACTGGAATTGTGATACAGTGAATTATACGTGAAATAATCTGTCTGTAAACAATTGTTGGAAAAATGACTTGTATCATGCACAAAGTAGATGTCCTAACTGACTTGCCAAAACTATAGTTTGTTAACAAGAAATGTGTGGAGTGGTTGAAAAACTAGTTTTAATGTCTGTAAAATTCCGACTTCAACTGTAGGTAGGGGTAAAGTAACTAGGCAACAGGATAGATAATAGACAGTAGCAGCAGCATATGCATTAGAGCTAGATATAATGTTGTGTGTTTTAACTGATGATGTTTCTGTTATTTGTCTTGATTTTTTAGTTGAAGTTTGACGTAATACAACTTTTCCCCCCCACTGAAGGTCCAATAGACATGGTTCGATACTGAAGCTGCATTCTCTGTTTCCTTGATAGAGCACATAGAGAGAAGCTTGAAGCACTGTAGAGGAACACCTGCCCTACTGCTGGGAGACCTGGGTGTTTGACGCTCGTGGCAAGAGAAGAAGAGATTCAAATTGAACAGAGGAGAAGACCAACACTATCCTTGCTGCTACTGTATATTCATGTCTCAGTGGGGTCCCGGCACCAGTTAATGAGTTAAGTGAATATTTAGGCCACTCCACGCTGAGAGGCTCTCTGGGAGGGCACACACACGCCCTCGGCCCTGGCATATACTGCTCAACCCGAGGGGGGGGGGGGGGTAAAGAGGGAGGGAGGAAGGGATGGAGGCAGTGAGAAAGGGATTAGGGAGGGGGATATGGAGGGAGTGTGTTATACCACTCACTTATGTCATAATTACTCAATAACAGTTTGCCATTGTCAGTATTGAAGAGCCACTTCTGTCGATATCGTTAGAATCTCTGGTACACTACATGATCAAAAGTATGTGGATCTGCTCAATGAACATCTCATTCCAAAACAATGGCATTACTATGTAGTTGGTCCCCCCTTTGATGATATAACAGCCTCCACTCTTCTGGGAAGGATTTTCACTAGATGTTTGAACATTGCTGCGGGGACTTGCTTCCATTCAGCCACAAGAGCATTAGTGAGGTCGGGCACTGATGTTGGGCGATTAGGCCTGGCTCGCAGTCGGCGTTCCAATTCATCCAAAAGGTGTTCGATGGAGTTGAGGATAGGGCTCTGTGCAGGCCAGTCAAGTTCTTCCACACCAATCTCGACAAACCATTTCTGTATGAATCTCGTTTTGTGCACAGGGGCATTGTTATCCTGAAAAAGGCAAGGGCCTCCCCCAAACTGTTGCCACAAAGTTGGAAGCACAGAATTATCTAGAATGTCATTGTATGCTGTAGCGTCAAGATTTCCCTTCACCGGAACAAAGAGCCTAACCCCAACCATGAAAAACAGCCCCAGACCATTATTTCTCATCCACCAAACTTTACAGTTGGCACTATTCATTCGGGCAGGTAGCGTTCTCCTGGCATCCACCAAACCCAGATTCTTCCGTTGACTGCCAGATGGTGAAGCGTGATTCATCGCTCCACAGTCCAATGGCGGCGAGCTTTAAAACACTCCAGCCGACGCTTGGCATTGCGCATGGTGATCTTAGGCTTTTGTGCTCGGCCATGGAAATCCATTTCATGAAGCTCCCTATGAACAGTTATTGTGCAGACGTTGCTTCCAGAGGCAGTTCGGAACTTGGTAGTGAGTGTTGCAACCGGGGACAGACGATCATTACGCGTTATGCACTTCAACACTCCGCAGTACAATTCTGTGAGCTTGTCTACCACTTCGCGGCTGAGCCGTTGTTGCTCCTAGACATTTCCACTTCACAATAACAGCACTTACAGTTGACCAGGGCAGCTCTAGCAGGGCAGATATTTGACAAACTGACTTGTTGGAAAGGTGGCATCCCATGACGGTGCCACGTTGAAAGTCACTGAGCTCTTCAGTAAGGCCTTTCTACTACAAATGTTTGAATATGGAGATTGCATGGAGGTGTGCTCGATTTTATACACGTGGTCAGCAACGGGTGTGGCTGAAATAGCCAAATCCACTAATTTGAAGGGGTGTCCACATACTTTTGTATATCTAGTGTATATTTATAAACAGTATACACCAGAGAGCGATAGCAGAGGCGGCAAACATCATTAGAAGGTGGTTTCCTATCCCCCGACACCACTGAGACCTGACGTTCTCACCAACCAATAACGTCCCTGTTGTATATCTCCAGGGACTCACCTCCTATGAGCATGGTGCAGATGGAGAAGATCTTCTCAGAGTCGGTGTTGGCTGAGACGTTTCCGAAGCCCACGCTGGTCAGACTGCTCAGAGCGAAGTACAGAGACGTCACGTAGGAGCTCCTCACTGATGGACCCCCACCCAGAATCCCTCCACCCTGTCCCCCACCAACCCCCACCCCACCAGCCAAGGCCCCCGCCCCAGGCCCTGTGACGTTCCACTGGCTGGAGTTCCACGAGTCCTGCCCTGCTAGCTCCAACCCGGACACGTTCCATTGGCTACTGTTGGCCGGGAAGGCGTTGACAATGGCGGGGTGCAGCAAACCAGGAGCCAAAGTAGCAAGGGGAGACAGGAAGTAAGGGGTGCCCAGACGCTTTCCCAACTCGTGGAGCCAACCTGAGAGAGGGGGGAGGGGGAAGGAAGTGGGAGAGGGAGAGGGAGACAAAGAGAGGGAGAAGGAGAGGGAGGGAGGGAGGGAGGGAGAGAGATAGAGGGGGGAGAAATACAAAAGGAAAGTTACATACAGATACCTAGCTGAATAACACATTGTGGACAGCCTGTCAGCGATCCACATAAACACACTCATGGGGGAAGAAACTGTAGCTTTAACCTTGTAGTTGAACTGGGCTGCCCAATGTACACAGTGCGCACACACACACACACACACACCCACACACGACACACACACACACATGCACGTACGCACGCACATGCACACAGACGCACGTACGCACATGCACACACACGCACGCACGCACATGAACACACACACACGCGCACGCACGCCGCACGCATGCACACACACACACACACTGAAGCTGACCCAGTGTATAAACAAGGCGCACTAATGAATGTCTCTGGGTAGTCTCAGTGAACTGAATAAACCAATATCATTAGGAATGTTACACCTCAGTTGTTGCCTAATTAGCTTGTCATTATGCAAGCTAGCATTTCTAGGACATGTTGAGTATAATCTTTCTGATTTATGTGCCAGCATGTGTGTAGTGTGTGTACGTGTTGGTTAGGTGTGTGAGTGTTTGTCAGTATGCAGCAGTATGTGTGTGAATACATTTGTTTATCAATGTGTTTGTGCACCCGCAGTGTGCACTGGGGTGGGTCTTTTGAATAGGGTTGCTTATATGGCTGTGCGAACATAACAAATTATGTAAGAACTTGGCAGAACTGTCTCAGTCAGCTTTTCTGTCCATGCACAGCCAGATACATATACTTTGCTGTCCGTGGTCCTGAACTAACTCTCTGGCAACTCCTCTTCTCTTACCTTGTCCAAGGTTCTGAACATACCCTCTCTCTCAACTGCCTCCTGCAGTCTCCCTGCCTTTGTCCATTTAACATACAGTATCTGTCCTCCTTTGCTCTGAAATAATGCTGTCCATGGTGCTGAACTCCAGGCCAGACCTCTATATAAGGCTGCTAGCAGGCTTACTCTCCTCTCTCTAAGAAACTGTATCAGAGCCAAAGCTTGATTGATTTGTGATCTGTCTGCAGGTGTATCCCAGGAGGTTACATACTGTTATTCTACCTCTGTCTGTCAACCTGTCAGTCACCCAGCCCACGTCTTTGATAGACGTAGCAGGAGAAGCACAGACGGTTCTACTGAAGTTGTGAATCTTTGACGTGACACTCAAAAGATAACAACCTCTCTGAGAGTTCAGTCTTCACAGCATCCAAAACAACAGGTAGGGAGAGAATGAGGGGGATGAGAAAGAGTGAAAGGACAGATGGAGAATTCTAGATGAGGTGCTGACAGAGACAAAGTTAGAAACTACACACACGAGTGCATACACATCACACTGAGTCCCATATATTCCATTTGAATAAACTGCCTGAACGCTATCTAGTGCCTTTAGTTAAGTTCTCACCAGAGACGTTCTCTCTCTCCCTCTCTCTCTCTCTCTCTCTCTCTCTCTCTCCCTCTCTCTCCCTCCCTCCCCCTCCCTCCCTCCCTCCCTCCCTCCCTCCCTCCCTCCCTCCCTCCCTCCCTATATATTGCACTACTTTTGACCAGAGACATATGGGTCCTGGTCAAAAGCGTGCACTATATAGGGAATAGGGTGACATTTGGGACAAAGTCATATCCTAGCCAAGGACTTATTTGATGCAGCATTCATCTGCTTAGTAATTGCTCTTTTTGTCCTCTTAGACATTGTGAGGATCCAAGGTCTCTCATACACCCACACGGATTTCAAACACATATTCAACACAACAATGTTTACTTTCCAGCAATGGCTATTCCCTTTTCCATTATACAACTCTAGAATACTATAATTGATGTGGCAGCCTCGCTCTAGCCCGTTCTTCTACCGCCCCCTCCTTCTCCCCGTCTCTCTTCGGCTCTCTATTGCCTGTGTATTGCCTAGCTCAGTGGACACTCCACCACAGGGCTCTGCAGTAGTCTGCTGGATAGCTGGCCATTTGTAAAGAAGGGCAGGGTGCAGGGAGCTGAAAATCATTTGTCAGGCAGTATTGCAGCTGTGGATGCGGAAAGGAGAAGGGTGCAGAGAGATATATTGTGGCTATGCTAGCACGGAGGAGCAGGGTGCCTGTGCCTGTAGGGAGAAGGGTACGGTAAGGAGGGATGGAGGCAGCAGCAAGGAGCAGGGAATTGAGTATTAGACAGTATTGTGCATCGTGGCTGTGGTTGCATCGAGGAGAAGGGTGTACGCAGGGAGCAGAGAACTGAGCATCAGCCCTGACTAAGAGCTGCTCCCATGGACTTGAATTATTGATATGTATGCAGACAAAAGGTTCTGCAGCCGTTCACAGTACAACCCTACAGTACCTGCAGACACACACAAACACACAAACACAAATGCACGCCTGTGGTCTATCTGTTGATATGTCTTTGTTGCTGTTGTTGTTTTTGCTGTTGTTGTTGTGAGCTGCTGCTGCTGTTGATGTGTTTGTCATGTTACTAGAGCCGGTCTATAAATACTGCTGATCTATAATAATAACAGATGAAAGAAAACAGGCTTATAAGATGTGAGGGTTTCTGTGTGTTTGTATAGGAAATTGAAAATATGCTATTACATTTGGTGCTTTCATGGAATGGTTTGGCAATGCTGATGGCTATCTAAGGCTCGAAAGACAATTCATGTTTGACAGTCTCCCACCTAAATAAATATTTTTGTCTCAAATAAATGTATCAATCTCATATCACTGCAATATAATATGAAACTGACAGAGCTTGAGAGGATCCGCAGAGAAGAATGGGAGAAACTCCCCAAATACAGGTGTGCCAAGCTTGTAGCATCATACCCAAGAAGACTCAAGGCTGTAATCGCTGCCAAAGGTACAAAGTACTGAGTAAAGGGTTAAAAAAATACAAAAAAAGATATATAAAAAATGTCTAATCCTGTTTTTGCTTTGCCATTATGGGGTATTGGTGCTTTGGTACTGGTCCAGGACATAAAGATACTGTCAGTATCCTTTCTGGGGATCAGTGTCTCAGAGTAAGGGTGCTGCTCTAGGATCAGATCCCCCATCTTATTCATCATGATCTAAAATGAAAAACTGAACCTAGGTCAGCACTCCTACTCTGAGACACTATAAATATCGACTTCTGAGCCATTTAAT